>NC_038247.2:28095931-28395931 GCF_000004515.6 Glycine max
CTAACAAGGGAAGTCCACCAATAGAGGGCATACCCTTGAAAGATAATGGTAGCCAATGGAACTTTTCTCTCTTCGCTAATATGATGACAAGCAAAGAGTTGGTCAACCTTCATTTCCCAATCTAAGTAGGCCACAACATTATCTTTTCCATGGAAATATGGGAGGCTAATGTTACCCTCTTGAGGCCTTCTATCCTTTTCTCTTCTTTGGGAGTGATGTTTAGTATGTGAACTATGGCACCCTCTATAATAGTCGCTAAATTCTTCACTTAAACTCTTCCAAGAGTCATGACTACTATAGGAGGCATATTTTTCTCTTTTCATTTCTTTCATTATTTTTCTTCTTTCTTCCTCTCTTATTTTCTCCCTTTCATCTTGACTTATTTCTTCCACTTTTTTTTTACCTTTTTCTTTTCTCTCTTGTTTTTCTTTCAACAACTTAAGGGATCTCAGCTCATCTAATATCTTATACAAGGGGTCCTTAGGAGTAGAACCCTCACCATTAACACTAGATGAAGAATGAAGACTCATGTTGGTTCCTAAGTTATTGTTCTTTCTTGTTGTGGATTTGAAAACAAAAGGTAAAAGAAACTATGGTTGAAACTAGCCAAAATAAACACTAAAAGAGGTGTGAAAGATAAGGTAAAAACTAATTGGTAAAAGGGAAGCTATCTAGGCAGTTTGACAATGGAGGATAAAGGAAATAAGCTATGAAAGTAAGCAAGAAATGCAAACTAGGCGGATTCTAAGAGTGTTTGGATGACCTCATTTAAGGTTCCCAACAAAACACTCACTATCCTAAGGGAAAATTGCCTAAAATTATTACACACAAATGGAAGTAGGGTGACCTATTGGAGGCTCCCAACTTACTTCCAATGAAAGGCCTTTTTGTTACAAAATTTGAAAGCAAAGCAAATTTCCAATTACAAAAAAAAGTCCTCAATTGTGGTGGCTATTCTCTCTTTGGTGTTTCACTCAATTTGGAGTGCTTCTTAGTCCAATAGCTCTTAAGGTGGTTGGCCCCTTGCTTCTTGACTCAAATTCTTCAAGGTATGGCACCAATCCTCCTTTCCAATTCCCTATATGGCAACTCACAAGCAAGGAAACAAAGAGACAAGCAATAACCAAAGACAAAAAAAAAAATGAAATGAAAGCTAAACCAATAGAGTTTTGACAAGACAAATTTTCAAGGATTATTCAACAATTAAAGCAATGAAAAGCACACAAAAGCAAGCTAGGACTCAGAGAAACCTAGAATGGCTCTAGAGTAGAGTAGAAAAACTAAAAAAAAAAGGACTCAAGAAACCTCTAGTTTTGGAACCTTTTTTCACACAAATTTTCAATTGAAATTTCAGAACTAGGATTGGTATAAAATAGGCACCAACTATAGAACAAATTTTTGAGCCAAAACAACAAGCACACTTCCCTTTCACTTTTTTTTCATAGACACTGATTTTTCTACTAACTTGCATGATTTTTATTGTTTTTTTCCTTTAATCCAAATCGCTTGGTTATTTTTTTTATAATTTTGGTACAGATGTCTAGAAAATTCAGTAAACATTTCAGCTCAAAACACATAGTGACCAATTCCCAGTAATTTATACAAGTTCGTATGTTCAAGCTGCCAGCACCAGCGATTTCAACCTAGAAATCAAGAGTAGTGTTTACGTTGCTTAAGGATTGGATAGTTACAATTTGTGTTTGCTTATGCTCAATTATCTTGAATAACACAATTCAAGAGAGCTTAAGACTTATTTTGATTCACAAATCCAGCCACAACTCAGCACCAAAACTCAACTTCATCATAGGCATCATGTAGGAAACTTAGAAAACAAAAAAAAAGTTCAACAACAAGATTACTTCTAAGAATTGATTTAGAACATGTTATGAACTAAATAACATGCATGAATTAGACTCAAAATTCAAAAGATAGGCTAAGAATGACAAGAATACATGAACAAGTGTATCTAGAATTCAATCAACAAAATAAAAATTCAACACAAACTTAGAACATAATGTGACAATTACTATGACTAAACATGACTCTAAGACAACATGGATTAAGTGATTTACACTTAGATTTTTGTGTTTTTTTTTTCTAATCAATATTTTGGAAGAAAATTTAGATCTTAAGGTTCAGCACAAGAATATTATGAATGAAAAATGATAGATCCTAAAATCAACACAAAAATATGATTCAAGAGTAGATCTACAAAATTTGAACCATAGAATTGCAAGAACAATTGTAGAACTAAGATCTAACAGGTTTATTTTTGTTAATATACTCTAAAGAACACCAAACCACAACACAATGGAGGATACACATGGAGAATAAGATGAAGAACAAGGAATTAAAGAGAATTCACCGAACAAAAAGATAGAGGAAGCAAAAGAACATCACCTAGATGAAGAAGCTCTAATACCAGATGATGTAAGCTCCATTGGAGCTTGTAGGCCTAGGATCTTCTTCATCAATGGATTCCTTTGCTTCTTGGAAGATGACTGGCAGTGGAATGGAGAAGGAAGAGAGAGATGAGACACCACTTCAAGGAGAAGATGAGTCTAGAAGAAGCTCACCACCATAGGAGGCCATGGATAAGAGCTTGGAGGAAGAAGGAGATGAATGAAGGGAGAGGAAGAGAAGAACATGAAATTTTGTGCTCTAAAAGAGCTATGAAATCTTAAGTTTAATTTTTCAAATGATCAAAGTTGGAAAAATGCACACACATAGCCTCTATTTATAGCCTAAGTGTCACATAAAATTGGAGGGAAATTTGATTTTCTATTCAAATTTCACTTGAATATGAAATTGAATTTGTGGAGCCAAATTTTGGAGCCAAAATTTCACTCATTATGATTAGTGAATTTCAGATATGGTTCAGCCCACTAATCCAAGATCAAGTCCAAGATTCTCCACTAAGTGTGCTTAGGTGTCATGAGGCATGTAAAGCATGAAGGACATGCACAAAGTGTGACTATATGATGTGGCAATGAGGTGTAGCAAGCAAATGCTCACCTCCCCCTCTAAAATTTAATTGGATTGGGCTTCTCCCAATTCAATTAAATTTATTTCTCTACACACACATCAAATATTCACTTAATGCATGTGAAATTACAAAACTACCCCTAATACAAAACTAGTCTAGGTGCCCTAAATACAAGGGCTGGAAAATCCTACATTTCTAGGGTACCCTACCTACATTATGGAGCCCTAAATACAAGGCCCAAAATTAATCAAACCTTAATCTAATATGTGCAAAGATAAGTGGGCTCATACTTAGCCCATGGGCCCAAAATCTACCCTAAGGCTCATGAGAACCCTAGGGCCTTCTCTTTCATCTTTGGCCCAATCTTCTTGAAGTCTTCTATTCAATGCCATTGGGGGGTAGGATTGCATCAGTTATTGGTTGTGATATTGTTGACAATCCCCTCGAAGCCTTCTACGGAGATATCCTAGGCCACGTGGGCCTCATTCAAAACTTTAACTAGCAATGCCCGATGAGGTTCGGAACTCATGAGCAGCTCTAACAAGGAGATGTTAGTTGGAGTCTCGTTGAGTTGTTTGATTATTTTGAACTCACTCTGTTGGATTATGCGGAGGAACTCGTTGGCCTCCTCCATGGATACCTCTTTTACAATTGTCATACCCTAATTTCATACGGGGACTATTGCTTGATGGCATGCAACCTTTAATTGACCGCTTCAAAGTACTTGGCACCCTTTGTTGCACAATATGTGAAGTCCTAAGACGTGCCAGAAATCAAAAGGAAGCGTTGTTATGCAATCCGTGAAATTCCGTAACGTGACGGAAATCAAAAGGAAGTATTGTTATGCAATCTGTGAGTTTTCGTAACTTTTTTGCAAGCTAAAAAAAAAGTAATTACATGATCTGTAAGGTTCCGTAACCTTACGGAAAGAAAATAAGTATCGTTACGAAATTCGTAAAGTTTCGTAACGTTACGGAAAAAGAATCACCAAAAAAAGTAAAAGGGGTGTATTTAGTAAAAAAAGGGTGCAAATAGCAACCAAGCCCACTTGGGCCTTCCAGATTCTTCCTCCAGAAGGCGGTTGCTTCCCAATCTCCTCCCCTATTTTGCTATAAATAGGGGGAGGAGTGAAGAAGAAAAGGGTTCAGCCTTCTTGGCACTTCGCATTCACTTGAAATTGCTGAGGAAAATTGTTTCCGTGAAGAAAATCCAAGCCGAGGCACTTCCGTAACGTTTCCGTAACGTTTCCATGGCTAATTACGCGAAGATTTTCAACCGTTCTTCGACATTCATCGTTCGTTCTTCATTGTTCTTCGGTCTTCAACCAGTAAGTACCCCTAATCGAGCTTTTCAATTCATTCTATGTACCCGTGGTGGTCCCCATTTGCTTCGTGTATTTTTATTCTCGTTTCATTTACTTTCCGTACCCCCTTTTGACGTGCTTCAGTCATTTATTTAAGTCATTTCTCACCTAATCAAAAAATAAAATAAATTTCCACCGATCATTTGATTTGTAATATCCGTTAATTTCTGTTAAAATGAAATCCGACCGTTCGGTCGTGTCGTAACCACGTTGGAAATCAAAAAAGAGGTAAAATAATAATATAATAATAAAAAAATACTTTTTTAGTAAAATAAAGCGGAAAAATCAATCGGACGTTTCTCTTTGGGATTTCTCGTTCTTAATTGAATTGACTAATAACTAAAGTGAAACTAAGGCTAAAATCAACCCGCAAAGTCAAGCTCGTCCACAAAAAAATCACTAAAAAAGGTTTTGAAAAGTTCAAATATCTCAGTTTTTCTTACCAAGTAAATGTATCATTTTTAAGGTCCAACGCCTTAAAATGATCACCTTCCAAGTAAAAAGAATCGCTTGATTCACCCTTAAAAAAGAACTACGTAGGTCTGATTTCCTCTTCGATGGAGGGTACGTAGGAGCAAGAGCCCCGCTTTTGTCGACCTCAAAAAATAAAAAGAAATAAAAGTTAAGGTAACACAACTTCCACAATTCTAAAAATAAGGTTGTTGTCCTTTGTGACAAACGTGAGAGGTGCTAATACCTTCCTCAAACGTAAATACAACTCCCGAACTTGGAATATTCTTTATGACCGGTTTCCTTCGGTTTTTTCCGACGTTTTCCACAAATAAACGTTGGTGGCGACTCCGCACATATTTCCTCCTTTGGAAAGCGCACCCGTGAGCCTTGCCTCGCTCGCCCGTAAAAGGGCATGTTGTGACAACAGCGAACCTCCCCGCCGGAACATCCTCGTCTGGAGTGGGGCTTGCTTCGTTGGTATCCTCCACAGCTACCTTAGCTTTTCCTTTGGCATTCGTGGGTCGTACTGGCATGTCAAGTGCCACAAAGATGTGACCTCTGTGGGTCACGCCGCTTAGTCTAGTGATATTGGTCACTTTGGCAGAAAGTGAGTCAATGTCGATGGCCTCCTCCTTCCTCTCGCTTGGTTTCTGCAGAGCGTACCTCCATGGTGTCGAAGCAATGTCTTCCAAGGTTGTTAGTGCTTAGCTTTACTAAGCTTTAAAAGATTGGCTAAGATTTTGTTAAAACATAAGCACTTAGACAATGAAGGAAAGCTGGAGTTGCTGCACATGATGTCCAACGTTATGTCAAAGAATAAGATCGGGCTGCACAATGCACAAGGCAAGATGAAATGACAAATGAAGAATTGAAGCTGCAGGATTCACGATGTCGGATACCATGTCCAGGACATCCTGCTCGAAAATACTGGAATTGCTAAAAGCATTGAAGCTGCAGGATCCACGATGTCGGATACAATGTCCAGGACATCCTGCCCGAGAATACTGGAGTTGCTGTACAATGCAAGATAAAAGTCAAGTAGTGAAGCTGCAGGATCCACGATGTCGGATACGATGTCCTGACATCCGGCCCGATAATACTGGACATATAATTCTGTTATATCTTTAACAGATTATTGTGCAGTTAGCAAGAGATAAGAAGATCTATCTTTAGGAACGAATTAAAAGATAATTAAAGTTCGAATTTCAAAGTAGAAGAGTTCGTTCAGGGATTAAAGATTAAAGATAAAAACTAAAAGATCAAACTGCATCTTTTAGATCTTTAAGTGCAGATTTTCAGGAAGAATGATAGATCTCATCCAGCACAAGAAGTTGCAGCCCAGAAACGCACACTGCTATATAAACGTGAAGGCTGCATGAGTTCTGTACCAAGTCCGGGATTGAAGAGTTATTTTGTGAGTTTTGGGACTTGAGTGTTTTATGAGCCACCTTGATGGTACCCTAACATCAAGTGTTGGACCTGAGTGTGTAGAGTTGATCTCTTGTGTGTAGAGTTGATCTCTAGTGTGTGGAGTTGATCTCCTTTGTTCAGAGTTGATCTCTGGTGTGTCTTTGATTTATTTGTAAACACGGGAGACTGTTTGAGAGGGAGTGAGCGGGGTTTCTCATATCTAAGAGTGGCTCTTAGGTAGAGATCGCACGGGTAGTGGTTAGGTGAGAAGGTTGTAAACAGTGGCTGTTAGACCTTGAACTAACACTATTTTAGTGGATTTCCTCCCTGGCTTGGTAGCCCCCAGATGTAGGTGAGGTTGCACCGAACTGGGTTAACAATTCTCTTGTGTTATTTACTTGTTTAATCTGTTCATACAGTCAAAGACAATCTGCATGTTCTGAAGCGTGATGTCGTGACATCCTGTACGACATCTGTCCCCAGTATCAGAATTTCAATTGGTATCAGAGCAGGCACTCGAAATCACTGAGTGAGATCTAGGGAGATAAATTCTGATGAACATGGAGAAAGAAGGAGGACCAGTGAACAGACCACCAATTCTGGATGGAACCAACTATGAATACTGGAAAGCAAGGATGGTGGCCTTCCTCAAATCACTGGATAGCAGAACCTGGAAAGCTGTCATCAAAGGCTGGGAACATCCCAAGATGCTGGACACAGAAGGAAAGCCCACTGATGAATTGAAGCCAGAAGAAGACTGGACAAAAGAAGAAGACGAATTGGCACTTGGAAACTCCAAAGCTTTGAATGCTCTATTCAATGGAGTTGACAAGAATATCTTCAGACTGATCAACACATGCACAGTGGCCAAAGATGCATGGGAGATCCTGAAAACCACTCATGAAGGAACCTCCAAAGTGAAGATGTCCAGATTGCAACTATTGGCTACAAAATTCGAAAATCTGAAGATGAAGGAGGAAGAGTGTATTCATGACTTCCACATGAACATTCTTGAAATTGCCAATGCTTGCACTGCCTTGGGAGAAAGAATGACAGATGAAAAGCTGGTGAGAAAGATCCTCAGATCCTTGCCTAAGAGATTTGACATGAAAGTCACTGCAATAGAGGAGGCCCACGACATTTGCAACATGAGAGTGGATGAACTCATTGGTTCCCTTCAAACCTTTGAGCTAGGACTCTCGGATAGGGCTGAAAAGAAGAGCAAGAATCTGGCGTTCGTGTCCAATGATGAAGGAGAAGAAGATGAGTATGACCTGGATACTGATGAAGGGTTGACTAATGCAGTTGTGCTCCTTGGAAAGCAGTTCAACAAAGTGCTGAACAGAATGGACAGGAGGCAGAAACCACATGTCCAGAACATCCCTTTCGACATCAGGAAAGGTAGTAAATACCAGAAAAGGTCAGATGAAAAGCCCAGTCACAGCAAAGGAATTCAATGCCATGGGTGTGAAGGCTATGGACACATCATAGCTGAATGTCCCACTCATCTCAAGAAGCAGAGGAAAGGACTTTCTGTATGTCGGTCTGATAATACAGAGAGTGAACAAGAAAGTGATTCTGACAGAGATGTAAATGCACTCACTGGGAGATTTGAATCTGCTGAAGACTCAAGTGATACAGATAGTGAAATCACTTTTGATGAGCTTGCTATATCCTATAGAAAACTATGCATCAAAAGTGAGAAGATCCTTCAGCAAGAAGCACAACTGAAGAAGGTCATTGCAGATCTGGAGGCTGAAAAGGAGGCACATGAAGAGGAGATCTCTGAGCTTAAAGGAGAAGTTGGTTTTCTGAACTCTAAACTGGAAAACATGACAAAATCAATAAAGATGTTGAATAAAGGCTCAGATACGCTTGATGAGGTGCTGCAGCTTGGAAAGAATGTTGGAAACCAGAGAGGACTTGGATTTAATCCTAAGTCTGCTGGCAGAACAACCATGACAGAATTTGTTCCTGCCAAAAACAGCACTGGAGCCACGATGTCACAACATCGGTCTCGACATCATGGAACGCAGCAGAAAAAGAGCAAAAGAAAGAAGTGGAGGTGTCACTACTGTGGCAAGTATGGTCACATAAAGCCCTTTTGCTATCATTTACATGGCCATCCACATCATGGAACTCAAAGTAGCAGAAGTGGAAGGAAGATGGTGTGGGTTCCAAAACACAAGACTGTTAGTCTTGTTGTTCATACTTCACTTAGAGCATCAGCTAAGGAAGATTGGTACCTAGATAGCGGCTGTTCCAGACACATGGCAGGAGTTAAAGAATTCCTGGTGAACATTGAACCTTGCTCCACTAGCTATGTGACATTTGGAGATGGCTCTAAAGGAAAGATCACTGGAATGGGAAAGCTAGTCCATGATGGACTTCCTAGTCTGGACAAAGTACTGCTGGTGAAGGGATTGACTGCAAACTTGATCAGCATCAGTCAGCTGTGTGATGAAGGATTCAATGTAAACTTCACAAAGTCAGAATGCTTAGTGACAAATGAGAAGAGTGAAGTTCTAATGAAGGGCAGCAGATCAAAGGACAACTGCTACCTATGGACACCTCAAGAAACCAGTTACTCCTCCACATGTCTATCCTCCAAAGAAGATGAAGTCAGAATATAGCATCAAAGATTTGGACATCTGCACTTAAGAGGCATGAAGAAAATCATTGACAAAGGTGCTGTTAGAGGCATTCCCAATCTGAAAATAGAAGAAGGCAGAATTTGTGGTGAATGTCAGATTGGAAAGCAAGTCAAGATGTCCCACCAGAAGCTTCAACATCAGACCACTTCCAGGGTGCTGGAACTACTTCACATGGACTTGATGGGGCCTATGCAAGTTGAAAGCCTTGGAGGAAAGAGGTATGCCTATGTTGTTGTGGATGATTTCTCCAGATTTACCTGGGTCAACTTTATCAGAGAAAAATCAGACACCTTTGAAGTATTCAAGGAGTTGAGTCTAAGACTTCAAAGAGAAAAAGACTGTGTCATCAAGAGAATCAGGAGTGACCATGGCAGAGAGTTTGAAAACAGCAGGTTTACTGAATTCTACACATCTGAAGGCATCACTCATGAGTTCTCTGCAGCCATTACACCACAACAGAATGGCATAGTTGAGAGGAAAAACAGGACTTTGCAAGAGGCTGCTAGGGTCATGCTTCATGCCAAAGAACTTCCCTATAATCTCTGGGCTGAAGCCATGAACACAGCATGCTACATCCACAACAGAGTCACACTTAGAAGAGGGACTCCAACCACCCTGTATGAAATCTGGAAAGGGAGGAAGCCAACTGTCAAGCACTTCCACATCTTTGGAAGTCCATGTTACATTTTGGCAGATAGAGAGCAAAGGAGAAAGATGGATCCCAAGAGTGATGCAGGAATATTCCTGGGATACTCTACAAACAGCACAGCATATAGAGTATTCAATTCCAGAACCAGAACCGTGATGGAATCCATCAATGTGGTTGTTGATGATCTAACTCCAGCAAGAAAGAAGGATGTCGAAGAAGATGTCAGAACATCGGGAGTCAATGTAGCAGATACAGCTAAAAGTGCAGAAAATGCAGAAAACTCTGATTCTGCTACAGATGAACCAAACATCAACCAACCTGACAAGAAACCCTCCATTAGAATCCAGAAGATGCACCCCAAGGAGCTGATTATAGGAGATCCAAACAAAGGAGTCACTACAAGATCAAGGGAGATTGAGATTGTCTCCAATTCATGTTTTGTCTCCAAAATTGAGCCCAAGAATGTGAAAGAGGCACTGACTGATGAGTTCTGGATCAATGCTATGCAAGAAGAATTGGAGCAATTCAAAAGGAATGAAGTCTGGGAGCTAGTTCCGAGACCCGAGGGAACTAATGTGATTGGCACCAAGTGGATCTTCAAGAACAAAACCAATGAAGAAGGTGTTATAACCAGAAACAAGGCCAGACTTGTTGCTCAAGGCTACACTCAGATTGAAGGTGTAGACTTTGATGAAACGTTTGCCCCAGTTGCTAGACTTGAGTCCATCAGATTGTTACTTGGTGTAGCTTGCATCCTCAAATTCAAGCTGTACCAGATGGATGTGAAGAGCGCGTTTCTGAATGGATACCTGAATGAAGAAGCCTATGTGGAGCAGCCAAAGGGATTTGTAGATCCAGCTCATCCAGGTCATGTATACAGGCTCAAGAAGGCTCTCTATGGATTGAAGCAAGCTCCAAGAGCTTGGTATGAAAGGCTAACAGAGTTCCTAACTCAGCAAGGGTATAGGAAGGGAGGAATTGACAAGACTCTCCTTGTCAAGCAAGATGCTGAAAACTTGATGATAGCACAGATATATGTTGATGACATTGTGTTTGGAGGGATGTCGAATGAGATGCTTCGACATTTTGTTCAACAGATGCAATCTGAATTTGAGATGAGTCTTGTTGGAGAGCTGACTTATTTTCTGGGACTTCAAGTGAAGCAGATGGAAGACTCCATATTCCTCTCACAAAGCAAGTATGCAAAGAACATTGTCAAGAAGTTTGGGATGGAGAATGCCAGCCATAAAAGAACACCTGCACCTACTCACTTGAAGCTGTCAAAAGATGAAGCAGGGACCAGTGTTGATCAAAGTCTGTACAGAAGCATGATTGGGAGCTTACTATATTTAACAGCTAGCAGACCCGACATCACCTATGCAGTAGGTGTTTGTGCAAGATATCAAGCCAATCCTAAGATAAGTCACTTGAATCAAGTAAAGAGAATTCTGAAATATGTAAATGGCACCAGTGACTATGGGATTATGTACTGTCATTGTTCAGATTCAATGCTGGTTGGGTATTGTGATGCTGATTGGGCTGGAAGTGCAGATGACAGAAAAAGCACTTCTGGTGGATGCTTCTATCTGGGCAACAATCTTATTTCATGGTTCAGCAAGAAGCAGAACTGTGTGTCCCTATCTACTGCTGAAGCAGAGTATATTGCAGCAGGAAGCAGCTGTTCACAACTAGTTTGGATGAAGCAGATGCTCAAGGAGTACAATGTCGAACAAGATGTCATGACATTATACTGTGACAACTTGAGTGCTATTAATATTTCTAAAAATCCTGTGCAACACAGCAGAACCAAGCACATTGACATTAGACATCACTATATCAGAGAGCTTGTTGATGATAAAGTTATCACACTGGAGCATGTTGACACTGAGGAACAAATAGCAGATATTTTCACAAAGGCATTGGATGCAAATCAGTTTGAAAAACTGAGGGGCAAGCTGGGCATTTGTCTGCTAGAGGAATTATAGCAGCTACTGATATCTGAACGTGCCCAAACGAATCACTTAACATTAATAGCACGTTCACTACTGAACCAAAGCAAATTCGACCGTTGCTTCACACGTCCCTCTACATTCCTCATTCAAACTTATATATTCGTGATAATCTCGTTTTCAGCATTCCTCAACAGCTCTCAGAAATTTGCGAAATCATTTCAAACGCTCTGCTTTTCCATGGCTACCTCACCAAAAGAAACTTCAGCTCCTGGATCACCCGCTGTACCATCATCTCCATCATCCACCAAAGCACCATCAAACCAGGAACGACCTGAATTCAATATCCAGCACATACAGATGATTCCTGGTCAAGCCCCTGTTCCTGAAAAACTGGTTCCCAAACGACAACAGGGTGTGAAGATTTCTGAAAACCCTAGCATTGCAACAAGTCCTAGGGAAGTAGACCCAGAGATGGATAAGAAGATCCGCAGTATTGTGAGTAGCATTTTGAAAGACGCCTCTGTTCCTGATGCTGGAGAAGATGTTCCAACATCCTCCACCCCGAATGTTTCTGTGCCTGATGTTGAGAAAGATGTTCCAACATCTTCCGCTCCAAATGCTGAAGCCCTCCCTTCACCCAGTGAAGAGGAATCAACAGAAGAAGATGATCAAGCCACAGAAGAGACCTCTGCACCAAAGGCACCAGAACCTGCTCCAGGTGACCTCATTGACCTAGAAGAGGTAGAATCTGATGAGGAACCCATTGCCAACAAATTGGCACCTGGCATTGCAGAACGATTACAAAGCCGAAAAGGAAAAACCCCCATCAAGAGGTCTGGACGAATCAAAACTATGGCCCAGAAGAAGAGCACTCCAATCACTCCTACCACATCCAGAAGGAGCAAGGTTGCAATCCCCTCCAAGAAGAGGAAAGAAATTTCCTCATCTGATTCTGATGATGATGTCGAACTAGATGTCTCGACATCAAAGAGGGCCAAGAAATCTGGGAGAAAGGTGCCTGGAAATGTTCCTGATGCACCATTGGACAACATCTCTTTCCACTCCATTGGCAATGTTGAAAAGTGGAAATATGTGTATCAACGCAGACTTGCGGTTGAAAGAGAACTGGGAAGAGATGCCTTGGATTGCAAGGAGACCATGGACCTCATCAAGGCTGCTGGACTACTGAAGACAGTCACCAAGTTGGGAGACTGTTATGAAGGCCTAGTCAGGGAATTCATTGTCAACATTCCCTCTGACATAACAAACAGAAAGAGTGAAGAGTATCAAAGAGTGTTTGTCAGAGGAAAATGTGTTAGATTCTCCCCTGCTGTGATCAACAAATACCTGGGCAGACCAACAGATGGAGTGGTGGATATTACTGTCTCTGAGCACCAAATTGCCAAGGAAATCACTGCCAAACAAGTCCAGCATTGGCCAAAGAAAGGGAAGCTGTCTGCAGGGAAGCTAAGTGTGAAATATGCAATCCTGCACAGGATTGGAGCTGCAAACTGGGTACCCACCAATCATACTTCCACTGTTGCCACAGGTTTGGGTAAATTTCTGTATGCTGTTGGAACCAAGTCCAAATTTAATTTTGGAAACTATATATTTGATCAAACTGTTAAGCATTCAGAATCCTTTGCTGTCAAATTACCCATTGCCTTCCCAACTGTATTATGTGGCATTATGTTGAGTCAACATCCCAATATGTTAAACTACACTGACTCTGTGATGAAGAGAGAATCTCCTCTATCCCTGCATTACAAATTGTTTGAGGGGACACATGTCCCAGACATTGTCTCGACATCAGGAAAAGCTGCTGCCTCAGGTGCTGTGTCCAAGGATACTCTGATTGCTGAACTCAAGGACACATGCAAGGTGCTGGAAGCAACCATCAAAGCCACCACAGAGAAGAAGATGGAGCTGGAACGGCTGATCAATAGGCTCTCAGAAAGTGGCATTAATGATGGAGAAGCAGCTGAGCAAGAAGATGAAGCAGCTGAGGAAGAAGTAGAAGCAGCCGAGGAAGAAGAAGAAGCTGCTGAGGAAGAGGAAGATGCAGCATCAGATGATGATTCTGAAGCCACCCCATGACCATCAGACCTCTATTTTTGCTTTTTACTTTTACTAGCTAAAGGGGCATGTCCCTTTGAACAATTACTAGTTATTGGTCTGTAATATTTGCATGCATTCTACTTTTGTCAAATTCTGTCTAAAAAGGGGGAGTAATAGTATTATGCTTGCTATTATGCATGATCTTGAGTAGTAGGATACTATGTATGATGTATGGCAGTAGGATACGATGTATGCATGCATGATTGATACGATGTATGGCAGTAGGATACGATGTATGCATGATTCATGATTTTGAGGGGGAGTTGCATGTATATGACTTTGAGGGGGAGATTGCTGCCAGTGATGACTGATGTAAGCTACTAGTAAGAGCAAGAGCATGGAGACAGGGGGAGCAGATAGCTGATGTCACAGGAGACGTCTTGACATCCTGGAGAAGACTAGTAGCTGATAGAAGATGCTGCAGTAAGCATGGAGACAGGGGGAGCAGAAGCAGAAAGCAGATGTCATGTGAGATGTCTTGACATCCTGGAAACGACTTGCAACTTGTCTAGACTACAGATTCCGCTGTGCTTGATTACTCTGATAATGGAAGTTGCTGATCCCACTTGCATAACTGCTCGTACCTGCTCAGGAAGTGTCTAAGTATGTTTTAGACAAAATTTGCCAAAGGGGGAGATTGTTAGTGCTTAGCTTTACTAAGCTTTAAAAGATTGTCTAAGATTTTGTTAAAACATAAGCACTTAGACAATGAAGGAAAGCTGGAGTTGTTGCACATGATGTCCAACGTTATGTCAAAGAATAAGATCGGGCTGCACAATGCACAAGGCAAGATGAAATGACAAATGAAGAATTGAAGCTGCAGGATTCACGATGTCGGATACAATGTCCAGGACATCCTGCTCGAAAATACTGGAATTGCTAAAAGCATTGAAGCTGCAGGATCCACGATGTCGGATACAATGTCCAGGACATCCTGCCCGAGAATACTGGAGTTGCTGTACAATGCAAGATAAAAGTCAAGTAGTGAAGCTGCAGGATCCACGATGTCGGATACGATGTCCTGACATCCGGCCCGATAATACTGGACATATAATTCTGTTATATCTTTAACAGATTATTGTGCAGTTAGCAAGAGATAAGAAGATCTATCTTTAGGAACGAATTAAAAGATAATTAAAGTTCGAATTTCAAAGTAGAAGAGTTCGTTCAGGGATTAAAGATTAAAGATAAAAACTAAAAGATCAAACTGCATCTTTTAGATCTTTAAGTGCAGATTTTCAGGAAGAATGATAGATCTCATCCAGCACAAGAAGTTGCAGCCCAGAAACGCACACTGCTATATAAACGTGAAGGCTACACGAGTTCTGTACCAAGTCCGGGATTGAAGAGTTATTTTGTGAGTTTTGGGACTTGAGTGTTTTGTGAGCCACCTTGATGATACCCTAACATCAAGTGTTGGACCTGAGTGTGTAGAGTTGATCTCTAGTGTGTAGAGTTGATCTCTAGTGTGTAGAGTTGATCTCTAGTGTGTAGAGTTGATCTCTAGTGTGTAGGGTTGATCCCTTTTGTTCAGAGTTGATCTCTGGTGTGTCTTTGATTTATTTGTAAACACGGGAGAGTGTTTGAGAGGGAGTGAGCGGGGTTTCTCATATCTAAGAGTGGCTCTTAGGTAGAGATCGCACGGGTAGTGGTTAGGTGAGAAGGTTGTAAACAGTGGCTGTTAGACCTTGAACTAACACTATTTTAGTGGATTTCCTCCCTGGCTTGGTAGCCCCCAGATGTAGGTGAGGTTGCACCGAACTGGGTTAACAATTCTCTTGTGTTATTTACTTGTTTAATCTGTTCATACAGTCAAAGACAATCTGCATGTTCTGAAGCGTGATGTCGTGACATCCTGTACGACATCTGTCCCCAGTATCAGAATTTCAAAGGTTATTTTGATGATGCCAAAGAATCAAGAGTCAAGAATCAAGTTTCAAGAATCAAGATTCAAGATTCAAGAATCAAGTTTCAAGAATAATCAAGATCAAGACTCAAGGTTCAAGAATTAAGAGAAGACTCAATCAAGATAAGTACTAAATTTTTTTGTCAAAATATTGAGTAGCACAAGAAGTTTTCACAAAATCATTACCAAAGAGTTTTACTCTCTGGTAATCGATTACCAGAAGGTAGTAATCGATTACCAGTGTTTTAAAACGTTAAGATTTCAAATTTCAAGAGTTATACTCATGTTTAAAGTATTTTAAACTTGTGTAATCGATTACACAATACTTGTAATTGATTACCAGAGCTTCTAAACGTTTTAATTTTCAAAATTCAAAATGAAGAGTCACATCTGTTGATGTGTAATCGATTACACCTTAATGGTAATCGATTACCAGTGACTGATTTCAAAAAATACATTTCCAAAAGTCACAATTCTTTTCTGAAGATTTTTTCAAAAGTCACAACTTTTTTAGTGACTAGTTTTAAAGAAATTGCCAACAGTCACAAGCTTTGACTTGAGTCATCAAGAGATAATAAATATGTGACCATGGCATGAGTTTCAATTATGATAATCAATTATCAAACATCTTTCAATATCTTTCTACAGAATTTTCTGATTCATTTCTCTTCATCTTTCTAAAAGTTTTTTATCAACACTTTCTCTTCCAAGAAAAGTTCTTTGTTCAAAAACTTGTGCTATTCATATTTTTCATTCTCTTCTCCCTTTGCCAAAAGAACGATGGACTAACCACCTGAATTCTTTTGTGTCTCTCTTCTCCCTTACAAAAGATTCAAAGGACTAACCGCCTGAGAATTCTTTTGATTCTCCCCTTCCCCTTAAGCAAAATATTTCAAAGGACTAACCGCTTGAGATATCTTTTGTTTCCCCTTACAAAGATTCAAAGGACTAACCGCCTGAGAATTCTTTGTCCCAACACATTAGAGGGTACATCCTTTGTGGTACAAGTAGAGGGTACATCTACTTGGGGATTCTTATACTAAGAACAAGAAAGGGTACATCTCTTGTGGATCAGTTCAAGTGGAGGATACATCCACTTGGTTTTTTAAAGAGAACAAGGGAGGATACATCCCTTGTGGATCTTTGGCTTGTAAAGGATTTTACAAGGTTGAAAGAAATCTTAAGAACTGCAGGTTGCTTGGGGACTGGATGTAGGCACGGTTTGTGGCTGAACCAGTATAAATCTTGTGTTTGTCTTCTTCTTCCCTACACTCTTTAATTTCCGCTGTGTACTTTTAATTATCGCTTTTACTTTTGGTTAAGTTTCTATTTCTGTTCTTTACTTTCTTAACTTAGTAGTAAAAGCCTATTTGAATCTTGTAACATTAAGAATGATAAATTTTTAATTAGTCAAGACACGTTCATCATTAATTCAACCCCCCCCCCTTCTTAATTATTCCGAGGCCACTTGATCCAACACACGAGACTGCCTTGCTCCTCTTATACGAGAAAGGCACAGGTTTACCACCTGACAAAGTTGAAGGGCCTCATTGTTTTTGGGGAGCAACATCTCTGGTGAAATGTATCACCAAAGGCTTGGGTTTCCTAGGACTTTCCTTGTCTGCTGACTGCATGCAGATGTGTTGCTCTTTCTCACCCTCGTCGCCGATCTCGAGTCGGCCTTGGTCTATCATCCGCTGAACATGTTTCCATATCATGCAGTTCACCTGGATGCATCAAGCAAGGATCCCCCTTATGCCCACCGAGCGAAACCACGCCCGCCTCTTGCAAGGCTTCAAAAATAAACCTCCTAGAGGTCATTACATCCTTTAAATGCTTAGGCTTTTGCAGTTTACACGCCTCAATTGCATTTACATCCAAACCTCCATGGTTGGCAAGAAGGTTCATCTTCACATTTGGCCCGTCTTCTTGGAACGTCAACCATCCCGCCTCGATCAAGCTCTGGACCTTGTGCTTAAGGGCCATGCATTGCTCGACCAAATGCCCCGAAGTTCCCCTATGATACACGCAGGTCGCGTTGGGGTTGTACCACTTTGGGAAGGGAGACTAGTAAATCCTTCCAGGGGTCACCACTGCCAACTGGTTAGCGATTAGTGACAATAATAGGTCCCCATATGACATTGGGATTGGGGCGAACTCTAGAAGCTTCTTTACCGAGGGGTTTCTTCCCATGTTGGAATTCATGCCAGGATTGGCATCATTGCTGGGACAAGGTTACGCTAGAGCTGAAATCTGAGCAGGGGCCCTCTGCGATGGTGCAGACGTCCTTGGCTGGACGGGAGCCGAGCTGGAAGGGTTTCCGGCGCGGGCCGAAAAACTCGGGTGGTGTTGAGCATACTAATGAGTACCATGTAAGGCTTGTTGAGGTTTCGGCTAAGCAGGTGCCAAGGTGACAGCATGGGTGTCCCCTTCCTTTCTTTTTGCCCCGGCAGGGGAGACATAGTCAAATTTCCCCCTTTTCAGGCCTACTTCTATTCTCTCGCCCGCGAATACAAGATCTGCAAAGCTAGAGGGCATGTAGCCCACCAACTTCTCGTGGTAGAACATCGGCAGAGTGTCTACTATCATGTTAATCATTTCCCTTTCAACCATAGGAGGTGCCACTTGAGTCGCCAAATCCCTCCACCTTTGGGCGTACTCTTTGAAGGATTCATGTTCCCGTTTGCTCATGCTTTGTAATTGAGTCCTATTGGGAGCCATATCAGTATTATATTGTTACTGTCTAATGAAGGCAGTAATCAAGTCCTTCCACGAGCGGATGCACGATGCTTCCAAACAACTGTGGCTCTGCCCAAGCTTTCTTGGAAGAAATGCATGACTAGCTTCTCATCCCTTGAGTATGCCCCCATTTTCCGACAATACATCTTCAAATGATTCTTGGGGCAAGTCATCCCTTGGTACCTGTCAAAATTAGGTACCTTGAATTTTGGGGGGATGACGACATCTGGCACCAAGCATAGGTCAGTCATGTTGGCAAAGGGATAATCTCCAAAGCCTTCAATCGCTCTCAATCTCTCTTCGATGAGATCGAGCTTTTCTCTTCCTTCCACTACCGAAGGTGGTCCCCCTACGGAGAAGAGCAATGGTTGCATCAGGCGGAGTTAAGAGACTCCCGTGATATTAGGCTGAGGCAAGGCATTGGGCACCAGTCCCTCAGTGGTGAAAAGGGGGTAAGAGTCGACGTCCCCTTGGGCAAGCTCCCGAAGGTCTTCACAGGTGCCCCCTGTGAGCTAGGGAGGTTGCCCTTCAAAAGTAGGGGGAGCGGCGTGATCGATGTTCTCATGCATGGCAGGTGGCGTAAAGTTTAGGGGTAGACCGTAGGGGTAAGCACTTCAATTGTACCCCAAATGTGGGCTGTTGGTATTCCCCATCATGTCCCCTCCTCATCCCACCATATCCGGGGCGAGTTGATGTGCTAGATTTGCAGTAGATGGAACGGGTCTTCTTCAGCGGCGGTGCTGGCGGTGGCAGCTGTGGCTGCATTACTCTCTAACAATCTTTTCATACCTAGCATGGCTTCCATCATGGAGGCCATTTGATCTTTCAAAGCCGACATGTCAGATTTCATCTTTTCTTGCACTTCCTCTATGTCACCCATAGCCCTAGATTTAGAACGGGTTCGATAGGGGTGCCTTGGAGCATGCTTAGTTATGGTGTTACTCCCCTAAAGGAACAAAATGCGATGAGTAATGCGACAAGGAATTAAACATGAATGCATGCTAGAGATAAATTGTCGAAGCATTGGATTCACACAGGTTTTTAAGTAAACTCATGGAATTTAAACCAACCTCATCTTATTAGAGAACAAAAGGGTTTAACTAGCCAAAATCAGAGTGATAATACAATTGCCTTAACGGCTCCTAATTATGTGAGCCATTAGATCAATCATGTGCTAGCAATAGTTGAGGAGCCCGTGAATTTCTTCGGGGGCCGAGTACATGTCCGCCATTGCTTTGGCCTTAGCTAGCAGTCAGGGAAGCTCTTGAATTCCATTCAATGTAAAGGCGAATCTGTCCATCCACATCATTGCCTCTCTGTGCAATGAATCAATTACCCTTTCCCTTGCTTCCCTTTCTGCTGATATCTTGGCATACTCATCCTCTAGCCTTTGCTCGTGAGTCGCCGCTAGATTTAGCTTCTCTTTGTACTCATCAATGATGGCCCACATATTCCCTTCATTCTCGCTTAACTGTTGGGACAAATTTCTTTTCGACCTAAGGCAAGCCTTTAGCTCGTCCTTCAAGATCATGCCTTTGACCCGTGATGATTCCTTTCATCTCTTTGGAGCTTGAGCTCACTATTGCTTCCCTATAAAGCCCCTCAAAACTTGTTTTGGTTGTGTTCTTCCTTTCGGGCCTTCTTGGTTTCTCGTTCCAAGGCTTCAGCGGTGGCCATATTGACGTCCCTTAGTTCATCATACTCTCTTCAGACTTTGATGGTTGTGGACTTGAACTTCTCTTTGACTACCCAGGCTCTTTCAAGCTTTTCCTTTAGGGCTTGTACCTCATCACTTTCTTCCGAAGCTTTAACCTCATCGTCTCTCACAGTCTTTAGATTTGGGAGACAATCCAATCCTTGTGTCCGAACTCTCGGCCACTTATGATAGTCGTCGATGATCCCATTACTGCTTCCCCTAAGCTCATTGTCCTTTCTTCGCACCGCATCCCATGCCTTGCGAACTCCTTGGAGTACCCTCGTGTTGGGGTCACTAAAACCCCGTGCGATGAAAGGCGTGATGCTTTCCTCTCATGGGGTAGCCAAGCTATCTTATGGCAAGGACAGGATTATAATTAATAGAACCCCTTGTTCCCATCAAGGGAACATTTGGAAATCCTTCGCATGAAGATAGAATCCTGATTCTTCCTTCCTTCTAGCGAGGGAACCAATTAATAGATGCCCCTCCATGCTAGCCAAGAGTTGGTCCCAATTCGCCTTTCCTTTTTTGGCGCACAAGCGATGACCTTGTAGCAGATAGACAGGCCTACCTTCTTGGAGAAAAAGGTGCGAAACCAGCCACACATAGAGAGCCCGTGTACAACAAACAATTCTTGCACCTCTCTTTTCACATCTCAGGTCGAACGTGTCATACATGGCCAAAATGGCGACGACCGGGCTTTCCTTGCCATGATGAAAGGCAAGGAAAGCGTCAATCGCTGCTAGGTCCACTAACCCTTCCATATTTGGAAAGAGGATAACTCCAAAGATCAAAAGCACCAAGATTTCAATAAAAGAAGCCCATTCGCCTTGATTTGCCAAGGCCTTTGCCCTTTCCTCCAAACACTTCCTTGGTACTCCGACTACCCCATTCCTATTTTGCTTTACCTGGTCCAACTCTTGTGCTGAGATTTTCACTACCTTGGCAACTCTTGTCGTGGAGGGATAGAACCCAGAGAAAAGATATGGCTTCCTTCCTCCAAGTGGGCATCCCAGGATTTCTTCAAACTCTTCCACAGTCGGCATTAGCTGGAAGTCCTCAAATGTGAAGCACCTTAGGGGCTGGTCATAATACTGGGCAAGGGATGCAATTGGTTCCATGGAGACTTCTACCCTTGCTAGGTCCCAAATCTTACCATAGGCTTTGCGGAAGGCTTGCCATTGAAGTTGACCCATTAATTGCCCCAACTCTCGTAAACTAGTGACCTCTAAGCTCTTGATTTTGACTTGATAGAACCTTTTCTTGAGAAGAGGTGTTTGATTTGATCCCATGTTTACTAGAATGAAAAATCCGGTTTGAATCAATACTTCAACATCTATCATCGAATGGATGCATGAAGAGATGCTTATTCGGCGCATGACACAAATGTATTTTATGGACACGAGAGCCCAGAAAATTTATCTCTTCTTACTTGCAACATTTGGCAGTGCAGTGCATGATGATGGGATGCAGACATAAAATGTGCATGGTTTATAGCGCAACAGGGGGACGTACAAGCTTGGTAACATCATCAAATAATCACACAGGAGAGACACTCATGACATTTAGAGGATATGCATGGCAGTGTTAAAGAAAACAAAACATGCAATGTGTTCACTTGTGCCCCTATTTTAGGAACCTATATGGGAGGAACTAAAAGGCTTTTAGTGATAACTCCCAAGGCGATTATATCTCTCTTAATGGTTTCTAGAGATATCATTCCCTTTGATATCAATGTTGTGGCGGTAGGGACTACCAGCGACAACATATCATCAAAGAGAAAAACTCTAGATGAGGTTTCACTGTCATCAAGCAAGTTGGAGACTTAGCAAGATCACAGATTCACCTCCACTTCCTATGCTCCCACAGACCCGGGTATAGGGCCCTTTTTCAACTCACTGTGTGTGCAAAAAGTTTTGGTGTTTGTGTGCATCAAATAAATAAATATCTACCTCATGCATACATAAAAAAAAAAAAACACTAAAAGCGTCCAAGAGCTATATACAAGAACATAAGAGAAATAAAAGGAAATTGGCAAAAGGGAAAGTCATGACATTTACACAAGATTTAGAAGGCCTAACTCTCTAAAAATAGTCGCCAACTGTCACAACCTACCCTTCGGCGGGAGGACGATGCGAGACTCACGGGTGCATCTTCCAAGGGTGGAAAACGTGCGGAGTCACCACCAACGTTTATTTAAGGAAAACGTTAGAAAAATCGATACATGTGGGTCTATGAACTTTAAGTACGAGAGGTTCGAGAGTTGTTTTTATGCACGAGGAAGGTATTAGCACCCCATACATCCATCACAAAGGACGACAGCCTTTAATCAAATGTGCAAAATTATGACTTTAAAATATTTTTATTTTTCCTTTTTATGTTTTTTATCTTTTGGGGTTGACAAAAGTGGGGCTTTTGTTTCTACATATCCTCAATTGCGATGAGGAACTCAGACCTACGTAGTTCTTTAAAAAGCGGTAAAGTTATGTGGAGTGTTGATTTTATACTTTTGAACGGACCATTTTAACCGATAAAAGCAAAGAGGATCATTTAAGGCGTTGGACCTCGAACGGTTTCAAATGACCTTTTCGCGAACAAAGTCAGATTTGTGAGTTGATTTTAGCTTTAGTTTCACTTAGTTATTTCTCAACTCATTTAAAAGAGAACTTTCAAACTAAAATGTCCGGATGGAACTTACTTATTTTTTATTAACTGAGGTTACAACGTGAATGATCGGTTGAATTTTATTTTAACGATGATTAAACAACATTACAACACAAATGATTGGTTGAAATTCATTTTATCATTCATTAAGTGAAGTTACAGCTTAAAGGATCGGTCGAAACTAGTTTAAAATGAAGAAATAGAATATTGAAAGTAAACGAGATGAAGATGGAAACATACAAAGCAAGAATGGACCCCTAAGGGTGCATAGAATGAATTCAAAGCTTCAAAATGGAAAACTAACCGGTCGAAGATTGATGAATGATGAAGAACGAGCGAAGAACGGAGAAGAATGGTGAAGAACGTTAGCAAAATTGATCACGAAAATGTCACGGAAGCATTACGAAAGCATCTCGGCTTGGATTTTTTCCTACTTTCTTCTATTCCTCACTAATTTTAAGTGAATTCTGAGTGCCAAAGGTGCTGAACCTTTTTTCCTTAGCCCCTCAAGCCATTTTATAGCAAAAATGAGGGAGGTGGTTGCCGCTCAGCTCGCCCAGGCGAGCTTGGTAGCTTCCACTTGAAGTAACCTCCCTCCAGAATATTCCAGATGGGCCAGGGGATAGGTACACCCCCCTAAATTGATCAGTTCACCCCCCCCATTTTGTGTTTTTGGCTGATTTCCTTCCGAAACATCGTGAAACTTTACAGATTATGCAGTGATGAGTGTTAAGCATCTCAATTTGGTCAGCAAAGGTGATGCAATCCTACCCCGCAAGGGCATTGGATAGAAGACTCCAAGTAGATTGGGCCAGAGATCCAAGGGAAGGCCCTAGGGTTCTCATGAGCCTTAGGGTAGATTATGAGCCCATGGGCTAAGTATGAGCCCGCTTATCTTTGTAAATATTAGAGTAGGTTTTTTCCTTCGTTTAGGCCTTGTATTTTGGCCATTCTAGTAGTATAGGGTTTTAGCCTTGTATTTCGAGGCATTTTGAGTAGTCTTTGTAGTAGGGACTTTTTTTTGTATTTTCATGTATTTTGTCATGGGGGTGAGCTTAGCTATTATAGGGGGTGTGTAGCTAAGTTCTAGCTTCTCATCTCAAGGAGGTGAGCTTGGCTATTTGAGAGGTGTGTGTAGCTAAGCTCTAGCTTCTTTAGGAATCTTTTCAAGGAAGCTTCTCAAGGAGGTGAGCTTAGTTATTAGAGGGGTGTGTGTAGCTAAGCTCTAGCTTCTCAAGAAAGTTTTCTCAAAGAAGCTTCTCAAGGAAGTTTTCTCAAGAAAGCTTCTCAAGGAAGCTACCTAGTCTATAAATACAAACATGTGTAACACTTGTTGTAACTTTGATGAATGAGAGTCTTGTGAGACATACTTCAAAGTTCCACTTCTCTCCCTCTTTTATTCCTTCAATTTCGTGTTCCCCCCCTCTCTCTTTCTCTCCCTCTTTCTTTTCCTCCATTGAAGCATCCTTCCAAGCTTCTTATCCAAGGCTCATCTTGGTGGTGAAGCTCCTTCTTCCATGGCTTATTCCCTAGTGGATGGCGCCTCCTCTCACCTCTTCTCCTTTGTCTTCCGCTGCATCTCCATGGTGGGAAATCACCATTAAAGGACCTCATTGAAGCTCAAAGATCCAACCTCCATAGAAACCCCACAAGCAAGCTTCCATCAAGTGGTAATCAGAGCACAAGAGCTTCAAGTAGGTGCTCCTTAAACCTCCATTAATTTTTTTGCTTTACCTTCTCTTCCGTTGTTTTTTCTTCATTTTTTCTCCATGTATCTCCTCAAATGTCTTGTGCTAAATGTTGTTAACATGATTCTTTAGAGTTTTCACCGATTAAACTTGCTATAGAAGCTAGATTTTATTTTCTATGGTTCAAATTTCTTGTTCTTGTTCTTGAACCATGAATTGTGTTGAGTTTAGGTTCCTTTGATTTTTGTCTTATTATTTTTTGTGGCTGAAACCTAAACCATAAAATTCTTACAAAAATATTAAAGTAGAAGAAAACCTCAAAAATCTAGAGTGACTTGTTCACCTATTGTAGTTTTGTCATAAAAGTCATGTCTAGTCATGAAACTTGTCACATAAGATTTCTTATGTTGTGCTGAATTTTATTTTCTTGTTTCTTTGTCTAACTCATTTGCTCATGAGTGTATGAAATTCTTTTAGCCTATTATTTGATTTGAGTCAAATCTTTCATGTTAATTAGTCGTTAACATGTTCATGCAAAATTCTTAGAGAGTCTTTGATTGTGAACCTTTTCTTGAACTTTTAGGTTTCCTTATGATTGTGTCTATTGTGAATTTGAGTTTTGGTGATTGAATTGCTGGCTGAAATGTTGATCCTAAGTGAATATTGAACTCCTAAAACTGTGGTAAACAATCCTAGTGAGTTCAACATACATAGGAAGGTTGAAAGTAAGCCCAAGGCAATCAATATACCATGCTTAAAAAACAAAATCGCTGGTGCTGGCAGCTTGGACATACAAACTTGTAAAAATTACTGAGAATTGGTTACTTCGAATTTTGAGCTGAAATTTTTACTGAATTTTCTAGACATCTGGAAAAAAGTTAGAAAAAAAAGAAACAAGTGATTTGGATAAGAGGAAAAAATACGAAAAATCACACAAGTTGGCAGGAAAATCAGTATCCAGGAAATAAAATGAAAGGGAAGTGTGCTTGTTGTTTTGGCTCAAAATTTATTCTATAATTGGTGCCTATGTTATACCAATCTTAGTTCCAAAATTTCAATTGAAAATTAGTGTGAAGACAAGTGCCAAAGCTAGAGGTTTTTTGAGTCTTTTTTTTTCAGTTTTTTTACTCTACTCTAGAGCCATTCTAAGTTTCTCTTTGAGTCCTAGCTTGCTTCTATGTCCTTTCCATTGCTTTAATTTTTGAATAATACTTGAAAAATTGTCTTGTTAAAACTCCATTGGTTTAGCTTTCATTTCATTTTTTTTTTGTCTTTGGTTATTGCTTGTCTCTTTGTTTCCTTGTTTGTGGGTTGCCATATACGGAATTGGAAGGAGGATTGATGCCATCCCTTGAAAAATTTGAGTCAAGAAAAAAGGGCCAACCACCTTAAGAGCTATTGGACTAAGAAGAATTCCAAATTGAGTGAATCACCAAAGAGAGAACAACCACCAAAATTGAGGACCGTTTTGTAATTTTGTAATTTGCAATTTACTTACCTTCATTGCTTTCAAGTTTTGTAACAAAAAGGCCTTTCATTGGAAGTGTGTTGGGAGCCTCCAATAGGTTACCAAACTTGCATTTGTGTGTAATAATTTTAGGCAATTTTTCCTTAGGATAGTGAGTGTTTTGTTGGGATCCTTGAATGTGGTCATCCAAACACTCTTAGGATTCGCCTAGTTTACATTTCTTGCCAAACTGCCTAGATAGCTTTCCTTTTACCAATTAGTTGTTTACCTTATCTTTCACACCTCTTTTAGTGTTTATTTTGGCTAGCTTCAACCATAGTTTCTTTTACCTTTTGTTTTCAAACCTCCAACAAGAAAGAACCACAACTTAGGAACCAACATGAGTCATCATTCATCTAGTGTTAATGGCGAGGGTACTAGTCATAAAGACCCTTTATCTAGAATCTTAGATGAGTTGAGTTCCCTCAAGTTATGGAAAGAAAAACAAGAGAGAAAAGAAAAAGGGAAAAAAAGAGTGGAAGAAATAAGTCAAGATGAAAGAAAGAAAATAAGAGAGGAAGAAAGAACAAAAATAATGAAAGAAATGAAAAGAGGAAAACATGCCTCCTATAGTTGTCATAACTCTTGCAAGAGCCTAAGTGAAGAACTTCGTGACTATTACGAAGGAAGGCATAGGTCACATCTTAGACCTCACTCCCATAGAAGAGAAAAGGAAAGAAAGCCTCAAGAGGCTAACATTAACCTCTCATACTTCCATGGGAAGGACAATGTAGAGGCTAACTTAGATTGGGAAATAAGGGTAGAGTAACAACTTAAAAAGAAGTCTACTTCAAAATCTTATGGCTCTCACTCTTATCCAAAGAAAGACCAAGGTCAAGGCATCTTAGGGGTGACACCTTATAAGCCCAAAGATGATAAGGGGAAGGCAATAGAAAAGCAAGCCCCTAAGGCTAGTATGCAACACAAAACTAGCTCTATAAAGTGCTTTAAATGTCTTGGAAGAGGACACATTAGTTCTCAATGCCCCACCACAAAAACCATGATTATGAGGGGCCAAGACATTTATAGTAGCCAAGATGAGGCTACTACTTCACCTTCCTCTAGTGAAAGTGAAGAAGCAAAAGGGGAAGAATCTAGTGAAGAAATCTACCACCAAGAAGATGGACAACCATTAGTGGTTAAAGAGAAGTGTAAGGAGGTAAGTGTCTCCTCCAAGAGGTTAGCTAAGAAGGAAACTCATTTTACAATAAAGACAAACATTAAAGAAACTTTCCCTCTTAGACAATCTCCACATTTTCTCTTTTGTAAAAAGACACTTGCTAGCATTGCCACACCTCTTGGGCTTGAGTTTATTCCTCAAGTAAAGAAGTTGTTGGATGAGGGTTTGGTTCGCAAGAGCTTAAATCCTTGTGCTTTGTTGGTGCCCAAAATAGGTATTATTAGGCACCAAGTCCCTAAAATAGGTGGTATGATGAATGTTTTGAGTGGTGCAACCCTCTTTTGTAAAATCACTCGTACACCTAACATCTTCATGGTGTGTGTACATAAGGACCCATTAGGTAGGTTTGTTCTTATTTTTAGTTTCAATACAAACTTAGGTACTCATATGGGACACCTTAGGTTTGTCATACTCTTTGGTAGGAATAATCAATATGAAAATACAAAAAAAGGTATGTTTTATTGCTTTACTTTTCTTAATTTTTCAAATAGTGATCAAGGGGTTCCCATGAACCCTAAGAGAATAAAGGTCATTCCTGAGTGGCCCACTCCACCAAGTATAAGAAAAATTTGGGGCTTCCATGACTTAACCAACTTTTACAAAAGGTTTGTCCCATATTTTTCTATACTTGTAGCACCTCTCATTGAGTTGGTGAGAAACCATGGGAAGGCCCTAGGGTTCTCATGAGCCTTAGGCTAGATTTTGAGCCCATGGGCTAAGTATGAGCCCGCTTATCTTTGTAAATATTAGAGTAGGTTTTTTCCTTCGTTTAGGCCTTGTATTTTGGCCATTCTAGTTGTATACGGTTTTAGCCTTGTATTTCGAGGCATTTTGAGTAGTCTTTGTAGTAGGGACGTTTTTTGTATTTTCATGTATTTTGTCATGGGGGTGAGCTTAGCTATTATAGGGGGTGTGTAGCTAAGTTCTAGCTTCTCATCTCAAGGAGGTGAGCTTAGCTATTAGAGAGGTGTGTGTAGCTAAGCTCTAGCTTCTTTAGGAATCTTTTCAAGGAAGCTTCTCAAGGAGGTGAGCTTAGTTATTAGAGGGGTGTGTGTAGCTAAGCTCTAGCTTCTCAAGGAAGTTTTCTCAAAGAAGCTTCTCAAGGAAGTTTTCTCAAGAAAGCTTCTCAAGGAAGCTACCCAGTCTATAAATACAAACATGTGTAACACTTGTTGTAACTTTGATGAATGAGAGTCTTGTGAGACATACTTCAAAGTTCCACTTCTCTCCCTCTTTTATTCCTTCAATTTCGTGCTCCCCCCTCTCTCTTTCTCTCCCTCTTTCTTTTCCTCCATTAAAGCATCCTTCCAATCTTCTTATCCAAGGCTCATCTTGGTGGTGAAGCTCCTTCTTCCATGGCTTATTCCCTAGTGGATGGCGCCTCCTCTCACCTCTTCTCCTTTGTCTTCCGCTGCATCTCCATGGTGGAAAATCACCATTAAAGGACCTCATTAAAGCTCAAAGATCCAGCCTCCATAGAAACCCCACAAGCAAGCTTCCATCAAAAGGTCCGCATGTTGACAAACAATTGTCCCCAGATGAAATTAGCGTATGACACTACCATAGCAAGAGGGACTCTTCCCACTGAAAAATGCAAGGGTTGTGGTTGTGGGCGAAATTAAGGGCCTTCTAAAGTTTTTGGCAGGGGTACACCACTAACTACTTGCCCCTCAGTGGCATATCCGAGGTGAGGCTCAAAGTCGGCTAGATTATGGTCTAGGGGTGCTTCATGTGTCTCCCCATGGGTTGAGGGACCTGTGCCTGACTAGATTGGGGTTGTTGGCTCTCAATGAGTATGGGAGTGGAGTTATTGACATTGTCATCGGAAGCGCGTACAACATCAAGTGGTGTATAGTTGGAGGCAAGCCATATGGTGGGAAGGAATGCTTGTTCTGAACTTGCACAAAATAGGTGCCTCCCGTACTTCCTAATGCTTCGCCTCCCTGCCCTACTATATTTGAGACTGGAGGATTTACTTGATTGAGGCCTGATAGGTGAGTTGGGTCTACCTTAGTGGCAGCGTTGGTAGTGGCAACTGCAGTCGTGTTGACCTTCATTATCTTCTTCATGCTCAACATGGCTTCCATCATGGCAGCCATTCGGTCTTTCACGACCTCTATGTCGGCATTCATATGCTCTTGCACATCCTCTATTTCACTCATTACTTCAACTCTGGAACATGTTCGGTAAGGGCATCGTAAAGTGCGTTCTTTCCTTTGGATTACAATGATTAAAGTTTCAATTTCAAGGAAAGAATGCAATGAGCAATGCCACCAATGTGAAAAGAAAAATAGGCATGGATGTATATGAATGATGCATTGTCGAAGTATTGCAAATTTTACACACAACATTCAGTTGAACATAGGGTTGAATCAATTCAAATCTTCATTAAAACAACATTGTTCGTCACATATTGTCAAAGTGAAACTTGAAATAAAGCATGTGTTGGCAGTAGACAAATAAGCGATGTAACTCGATCCATCTTCTGCCCCAACTTTTGCAAGCTGGTTACTTCCATACTTGACCTTGACTTGATGAAAACCTTTTTCTTAAAAGCATGTGCTTGGTTCGACCCCAGAATCCAAGGAATAGAAATTTTGATTGTCAATACTTCGACAACATATCATAAAGATGAATGACTAGGGCATACTTATGCTATGCATGGCAAATGTAATTATGAGATTGACATGAGATGCCCGAAGAACCATCATTTCCTAGTTAACCATGCATTAGGTACAATGTTCACGTGATTTTCAAACATTTTTTTAAAGAGAAATGAGCGTATAATCCCAACACGATGGGTTTATAGACATCATCAAGGTACCCAACACATGTAACTAAAAATGTGGTGCAAACTTCCATGCTTAATTGTGACTTTCTTTTGTTCTTTTTGTTTTTGTTTTTTTTTGTTTTGTTTTTTTGTTTTGGAAAATGCAAGGATCATGCATGAGTGAACATGACATGCAAAAGATGGAAATAGAATATATGAAGTTGGCATAACAAAAGCATGCTAAATGAAGATGCATGATAATGCAATGACTCATGCAAATGTAATGCATGACTATGATAAATGATGAATGCAGGAATCATAGGTCCATTATAATGCCATGAAGAGATGCATGATGCAATCAAGGAACATGCTAGAGAAAATTTGCTATGAGCCCCACTAATTCAGGAACCTAATGGAAAAGATCCAAAAGTCCACTTCTAGGGATAATTCCCAAGGGAAGTTTCATGTAACTTTACTAGCTTCTAGAGATATCATCCTCTTAGGTAATGCATTGTGGTTCTAGGGACTATCAGCAACAATGCATCACCAAAAGAGAAAAACTCTAGATGAGGCTTCACTGTCATCAAGCGAGTCGAAGACCCAGCATGACCGCAGATCGACCTCCACTCCTTATGGCTCACATAGACCCGGGTATAGGACCTAATATCTCAATGTGTGTGCAAGGTGTAGGTGCCATGTGTGCATAGAAAAAATATTTCTAACTATGAATGTAATCGATAAACAAACACACACCAAACACAACAACACAACAAAGGTTATGTACAAATATGGACAAACAAAAGATAAAAGGAAAAGGGAACATAAATAAAGAGGAAGTCATGATAAAAAACATTGCACACTGACTGAATGGCCTAACTCAATAACAGTCTCCAGTGGAGTCACCAATTGTCGCAACCTACCCTTCGATGGGGGTGCAAAAAGGCCAAAGTTAGGCCAAAGTGTTTGTCTTCGAGGGAGAAAACGAGCGGAGTCGCCACCAACGCTATTCGAGGGAAAACATTAGAAAAACCAAAAAGACGATGGTCTGCGTATTTTGAAAATAAGGGTTCGGGAGTTGTGATGTGCCATTATTTTCTCCTATTTCTTAACCCTTTTTGCACCATTTTAAGTACTGACTAGTCTTAATTGTCAAATTAATTAGGCAGTTTTATTATTTGGGCCCATTCAGCTAATTTGATGTTTTTAATCTAATTTCAGGAATTAATGAAGCATTGGGCTTGAATCCAGAATTGGGTTTGGACTTGAAGAGGGCAAATTATTTTATTCTACAAAATTAGATCTTATTTTATCTTATCCTATCTAGATATTATTTAGATTTGATCTCATCTAGATATTATTTCATCTAGATCTTATCTTATCTAGATTTGATTTTATTTTATTTATGGGCTTGGATTTAAAACAGATTTGTAAGTTTTGGGGCTGGAAAACTATATAACAGCACCAAGGCTTTAGTTTGAGGAGGCTATCTCTCCTTTTTTTCGTTTTTAGTTTTAGGCTTCTCTTCTTCTTTTAGACACTTTTTCGTTTTGGAAGAATAATTCTAGTTTTCTTCGTTTTCTACTGATTAATGGAAGGCTAAGTCTCCAGCGTTGTTTTCTCTTGAGGATCAAGCACAGCTCTCTTTGAGGTTCTATTATTATTGTCATACCTTAATTTCGTCCGGGGACCATTGTTTGATGGCATGCAACCTTCGCTTGACCGCTTCGAGGAACTTGACACCCATCGTTAAGCAACCCGTGAAGTTCCGCGACATGTCGGGAGTCGAAAGGAAACATTATTGCGCAATCCGTAAAGTTCCGTAACATTCCAGAAGCCGAAGAGGGGATGGTTGCGTAATCCGTAAAGTTTCGTGACATTACAGAAAGAAAACAAGTATCGTTACGTAATTCGTGAGGTTCCGTAACATTACGGAAAAAGAATCAGCAAAAACGAGGGAAATGGGGGTTATTTAGTAAAATGGGGGGTGTAAATAGTAATTTTCAAATCTGGGCCCTTCTAGAGGTTTCTAGGCATTTTCTTGCTTAAGGTGGAAGCAACCTAGCTCGCCTGGGCGAGCTAGGTGGCAACCACCTCCCCCGCTTTGTTAAAAAATTGGCTTCCGGGAAACCCATAATGCTTCCGTAAAATTTCCATAACCCTAAATAAGCATATTTCAATTAATATGGGTGAGAAGGAAGAGAAAAAAGAATAAAATCAAGTCCTATAGGCTTCCGTAACTTTTTCGTAAATTACGAAAGAAGGGGGTGAACTTATCAAAATGGGGGGTGCAAATAGCAATTTTGAAATTTTGAATCGGGGCCTTCCAAACTGTTTTTCGAAGCTGGATTGCTTTTGGAGGAGCTGGGCGGCAACCTCCTCCCCCTTTTTCCTATAAAAAAGACAAAAGGGGGCTGTTATAAGGGTCCCTGATCCCCCTTGCTATGCATTTCAGCTGTTTTGGGTGAAAAAAATTGTTTCCGTGAAGAAAATCCAAGCCGAGGTGCTTCCGTAACGTTTCCGAGATGTTTTTGTAAGCAAATCTGTGAAGGTTTTCCTCCGTTCTTCATCCGTTCTTCGTTCTTCAACGGGTAAGTTTCCAAATTCGAGACTTTTAATTCATTTCTTGCTTTTTGGCTTTCATCTTTATTTCGTTCAATTTCGGTTTCTTTTCTTCCGTTTTTAACGAGTTTTAACCGATCGTTTAAGCCGTTTTCTCGCCTAATAAATGATGAAATGAATTTCAATCGATCATTTGCGTTGTAATCTCGTTTAATCACTGTTAAAACAAAATCTAACCGATTGTTCACGCTGTAACCTCGGTTTAACCAAAAAAAAGGAAAAATAATAATAAAATAATCAAAATATCTTTAAATAAAATAATCAAAAAAATCGATCGGACGTTTTTCTTTGGAAGTTTCCTTGAATGAATTGACTAATAATCAAAGTGAAACTAAAGCTAAAATCAACTCACAAATCAAGCTTTGTCCGCAAAAATCACTGAAAACCGTTTTAAGGTCCAACGCCTTAAACGGTCCTCTTTGCTTTTATCGGTTAACATGGACCGTTCAAAAGCATAAAATCAACACATCACTTTATTGCCTTTTTCGATAACTACGTAGGTCTGATTTCCTCTTCGATGGAGGATACGTAGGAGCAAAAGCCCCGCTTTTGTCGACCTCATGAGATGGTTAGAGGTCCAACGCCTTAGCTTTCTCACCAAGTAAAATGGATCATTTTAAGGTCCAATGCCTTAAATGACCCCCTTCCGAGTAAAAAGAATCACTTGATTCGCCCCTTTTGAAAGAACTACGTAGGTCTGATTTCCTTATCACAATTGAGGAATACGTAGGAGCTAGGGAAACACCCTTGTCGACCACAAAAAGATAAAAAATACAAAAGGCATAAAAAGACATAAAAACGTAAAAGGGAAAATAAAACAATTGGAAGTCATCTTTGCACACTCGATTAAAGGCTGTCGTCCCTTGTGACGGACGTGTGGGGTGCTAACACCTTCTGCGTGCGTAAATACAACTCCCGAACCTTTCACAATTAAAGTTCGTAGACCACACCTTTTCTGGTTTTTTCCCGACATTTTCCTCGAATAAACATTGGTGGCGACTCCGCACATTTTCCTCCCATGGAAGACGCACCCGTGAGCCCTCGCGTCGCCCGTCCGCAAAAGGGTAGGTTGCGACAATTACTATTATATTCTGATCAGTTTTTCCTCTTCACCAATTACTCTGTATTTGTTGCTATTAATCCATGCATGCTTAGTGCTTGATTAATTGTCTCTGTGCTTAATTTACGTTCATGCTTAATGATCGCTCATGATTAATTGGTGTATGTGTTGTTTAATCATATAATGAATGCCTTATGTTAAATTTCGCTTAGTAATTTAATTTAGGGTTGGATTAAGTGGTTAAACTGATAAAGGATAAATTCTCATAACCTAGGATAAGAGACTTGCTTGTGAATCAAGGGGAAGCAACGTGTTTTAATTCTGATATTTTCTAATTCAAATTTACTTGTTGTTTAATTTACAAAAACAAACAACCCCCCCCCCCGAAATTCGTTACTGTTTTATTACTATCTGTTATGAACGTTTGGTTGACCATTGCTCGTTGGGAGACGACCTAGGATTACTTCCTAGATACTGCATTTTTAATGTTTATTTGATTCGGGTACGGCCTCGATCAAGTTGTTTATGCACGAGGAAGGTATTAGCATCCCACGCTTCCGTCACAAGGGACGACAACCTTTAATCGAGTGTGCAAAATATGACTTCAAAATTATGTATTTTCCCTTTTGATGTTTTTTATGTATTTTCTCTCTTTTATGATTTTAATTTTTTAGGGTCGACAAGGGTGTTGCCCTTGCTCCTACGTATCCTTAGGTGCGATGAGGAAATCAGACCTACGTAGTTCTTCAAGTCTGAAATTTTGTGTGTTACATTGATTTTATCTTTTTTGAAAGATTTATTTTAATTGCGAAAAAAGTCGTTTTAAGGCGTTGGACCTTGAAACGATGTTTTAAACTTTTGAAAAGCGGAGAGAATCGTTAAGGCCTTGGACCTTGGAACGATCTTTCGATTTTTTTTTAAAAGAGGAGAGATTCGTTAAGGCATTGGACCTTGAAAAGATCTCTTGATTTTTGATGAAATGAAGAATTCTATGAGTTGGTTATATTTTGGCTTTTTTTGTTTATTAACCTCCAATCCCCTAAAGATAAATTGTGGCACTAACGATCGGTTAAAACTTACTTTACAAAAGAAAATCGATTAGCGATGATAGGAGAAGGAGATGAAGATGCACAAAACAATAAAGAGGACCCCTATGTGATGGAATCCTACCCTACAAGGGCATTGGATAGAAAACTCCAAGAAGTTGGGCTAGACATGCAAGAGAAGGCCATAGGGTTCTCATGAGCCTTAGGGTAGGTTTCGAGCCCATGGGCTAAGTATGAACCCGCTTATCTTTGTACACATTAGATTAAGGTTTCATTATTTTTGGGCCTTGTATTTAGGGCTCCATAATATAGGTAAGGTACCCTAGAAATGTAGGACTTTTCAGCCCTTGTATTTTAGGGCAACTATACTAGTTTTTGTATTAGGGGTAGTTTGGTAATTTCACATGCATTAAGTGAATATTTGATGTGTGTGGTTGGAAATAAATTTAATTGAATTGGGAGAAGCCCAATCCAATTACATTTTAGAGGGGGAGGTGAGCATTTGCTTGTTACACCCCATTGCCACATCATATAGTCATATTTTGTGCATGTCCTTCATGCTTTACATGCCTCATGACACCTAAGCACACTTAGTTGAGAATCTTGGACTTTATCTTGGATTAGTGGGCTAAACCATAGCTAAAATTCACTAATCATAATTAGTTAAATTTTGGCTCCAAAATTTGGCTCCACAAATTCAATTTCAAATTCAAGTGAAATTTGAATAGAAATTCAAATTTCCCTCAATTTTGTGTGATACTTAGGCTATAAATAGAGGTCATGTGAGTGCATTTTTTCAACTTTGTTCATTTGAGAATTACACTTCAAAGTTCAGACCACTTTTGAGGCACAAAATTTTGTTCTCCTTCTCTCTTGCTCCCCTTCTCCCTCCACTCATCTTCTCCTACCTTCAAGCTCTTATCCATGTCTTCCTTTGGTGGTGAGCTTCTTCTTGACTCATCTTCTCCTTGAAGAGGCGTCTCCAATCATGTTTCTTCCATCTCCATTCTGCTGCCATTGATGTTCAAGAAGCAAAGGACTCCATTGATGAAGAAGATCCAAGGCCTACAAGCTCCAATGGAGCTACATCATATGGTATCTAGAGCATCTTCATCTAGGTGATGTTCTTTCACTTCCTCTATCTTTTTGTTTCGTCAATTCACTTTAATTCCCTGTTCTTCATCTTATTCTCCATGTATATTTGTTAGTCGTCTTATATGACTAACTTTTGTATAGAAAACTTTTTTCAAAACATGTATAGTTTCCCCAATTTATAGTTCTTCTGTAGGAATTTGTAAATAAATCTTGATATATTTAGATACCTATCATAAGAGTATCTTTAATTGGAATTAATGATAAAATCTATACAATTTCAGGTCAAAAGAGGCTAAAGTCTTAAAGTGTTACAAGGAGCAGTCGTGCTTAGCGGAACCTGTGGGCTCAGCTCGCATCTACCGCTAAGCACAGCTACAACGCTCTTAGTGTAATTAGAGAATCTGGAAGAGCACAAAAATCGAGGCCCCACACTAAGCACGAGATTAGCTCACTAAGCGAGACGTTGGTCTCTTGCCAGGCTCAGCGAACGACTAGCACCAAGCCCAAACCCACTTACTCGCGCTAAGCGTGACATCGCGATTTCAAAGCCTATTTAAAGTTTTATTTGTCAGAATTGGAGAGAAAACACTTTTACCAGAGCTACATACTTTTGCACAAAATTCGAGAAGAGTGCTCTGGAGGTAACAGAGAGGCAGCAGCTAAGCAAGGAAGCTAGGGTTCATCACTTTGAGAGATTAGAGTGTTTAAGCAATTGTGAGGTGCCAACAATTTCTCTTCATTTTCTGCCTCACTTGTATTAGGGTTCCTTGTATGGCTGGCTAAAAACCCTAGTTGGGGATTTTTAATGAACAGTTGATGTAATTACTTTTCATATCTAATTAATTGTGTTTTGTGTGTTCAGTGCTTCTTTCAATGCTTAATTACTGCATGCTCTTGGTCTGATCACCCACTTGTATGTATTGTTAGGTGACTTTAGCATTGGGAAATGTGTTGTTACCTTAGAACTTGATAGAAGCAGGGCTAAATAACTGCATTACTAGGGATGGATTGTGGGGTTTTAGTTTTCTTATTATGCTATGATGATAATGTTGTTTAAGTTAAGCCTAGTCCAACAAGAGGGATCTGAGTGTTGGATCAAGTGGCCTCGGAATAATTAAGAAGGGGGGGGGGGTTGAATTCATTATTAATGAACCTTTACGAATTAAAAATCTATCCTTCTTAATGTTACTAAATTCAATTAGGCTTTTACTATAATGTTAAGAAAGTAAAGAACGGAAATAGAAACTTAACCAAAAGTAAAAGTGATAATTAAAGTGCACAGCGGAAATTAAAAGTGTAGGGAAGAAGAAGACAAACACAAGAGTTTTCTATTGGTTCGGCAACAACCCATGCCTACATCCAGTCCCCAAGCGACCTGCGGTCCTTGAGATTTCTTTTCAACCTTGAAAAATCCTTTACAAGCAAAGATCTACAAGGGATGTACCCTCCCTTGTTCTCTTTGAATAACCAAGTGGATGTACCCTCCACTTGAACTGATCCACAAGAGATGTACCCTCTCTTGTTCTCAGTCACAACAACCCAAGTAGATGTACCCTCTACTTGTATCACAAAGGATGTACCCTCCAATGTGTTAAGACAAAGTTCTCAGGCGGTTAGTCCTTTGAAACTTTGTGAAGGGGAAACAAAAGAATTCTCAAGCGGTTAGTCCTTTGAAATCTTTTGTTTAAGGGAAAGGGAAGAATCAAAAGAATTCTCAGACTGTGTCATTTTGAATTCTTTGAAAAGGGAAAAGGGAGACACAAAAGAATTCAGGCGGTTAGTCCTTTGTTCTTTTGGAAAAGGGAGAAGAGAGACACAAAAAGAATTCAGGCGGTTAGTCCTTGGCGAATTCTTTTTGGCAAAGGGAGAAGAGAATGAAAAAGATGAATAGCACACTTTTGTTTTCTGTGAAAGAACAAAGTTTGGAAACCAGAAAACTCAGAAGCTTTTGGCAAAGGAAGAAGAAGAAGAAGTTCAAGAAAATGTTCAAAAAGATTCAAAGGTTGTAAAAGAATATATAAAAGTTATTGAAATGCAAGTCAAGGTCTTGCTTTTATAGACTCTTCATGTCTGGTCAAGAAAACCATTAGAAGAGTTATAACCTTTAGAAAAACCTGAAAATCATTGAAAGAGTTATATCTTTTGATTTTTATTCAAAACTTGTCACTGGTAATCGATTACCAAAACCATGTAATCGATTACACAAAGCTTTTTATGAAAGGATATGACTCTTCACAATTGATTTTGAATTTCAACGTTCAGATACACTGGTAATTGATTACCAATACCTTGTAATCGATTACACCATTTTGAAATCAATTGGAACGTTGCAAATTTAGTTGAAAGTTTTTGAAATCAAACTTTTCCACTAGTAATCGATTACAAGAAACTGGTAATCGATTACCAGAGAGTAAAAACTCTGGTAACTTAGAAAATTTTGAGAAAAACTCTTTTGAAAAACAAAAATGTGCTATGTTTGTTTTTTGAAAAATCTTTTCATTACTTCCCTTGTGAAGTCTTCTTGATTTCTTCTCTTGAAACTTGAATTCATCTTCTCTTGAATCTTGAAATCAAACTTCTCTTGATTCTTGAATCTTCTTGATTTCTTTTCTTGAAACTTGAAATTAAACTTGATCTTGAACTTGTTGACTCAATCTTGAAATCATTCTTTTGGAATTTTTGTCATCATCTTTGTCATTATCAAAACTACTTGAATCAACTTGATTCATCATCATGAAGCTTGCTTCTACACTGAGGACGAAGCTTGGGTTAAATTAGTCTAAACTTATGAGGGATCGAGGTTTAGTACTTTAGTCTTCAGCATAGAACACAAGAACACTCTTAGTTAGAGAAATATCTTTATATGCATCAACTCGTTTGTTAGAAAGACCCAATGCTTTTTACCTATTGTTGTCAACTTTTAATTACTTGCATTTTCTGCTTTTTAACATAGAATCTAATTTACTTTTGTTTACATTCTCTATTATCAATGTTGTTCACACAATGCCCTTATTTAGAATACAACTCTGTCTAATAAACAAGTTTCCTGTGTTGAATACTCGGATCATTCCATTCAAATTTTAAATACTTGGCGACCCAGTGCATTTGTCGGGTCCCTTTGATATAAGTGTTTATAAATTTAAGAAAAAGGAACTGTGTGGGGAAGCGAACAATATCCTCCATTTTCTTGTGGTTTTTTACTGTTTAGAGTAGATTCAAAAAATAAACCAATTAAATCTTAGATCTACACTCGTTCTTGCATTTCTATGGTTCAAATTTCATAGATATACTCTTGAATCATGTTTTTGTGTTGATTTTAGGTTCTATCATTTTTCAGTCATAATCTTCTTATTATGAACCTTTAGATCTAAATTTTCTTCCAAAATATTGATTAGAAAAAAAAACACAAAAATCTAAGTGTAAATCACTTAATCCATGTTGTCTTAGAGTCATGTTTAGTCATAATAATTGTCACATTATGTTCTAAGTTTGTGTTGAATTTTTATTTTTTTGATTGAATTCTAGATACATTTGTTCATGTATTATTGTCATTCTTAGCCTATCTTTTGAATTTTGAGTCTAAGTCATGCATGTTATTTAGTTCATAACATGTTCTAAATCAATTCCTAGAAGTAATCTTGTTGTTGAACTTTTTTTTGTTTTCTAAGTTTCCTCATGATGCCTATGATGAATTTGAGTTGTGGTGTTGAGTTGTGGCTGGATTTGTAAATCAAAATAAGTCTTAAGCTCTCTTGAATTGTGTTATTCAAGATAATTGAGCATAAGCAAACACAAATTGTAACTATCCAAGCCTTAAGCAACATAAACACTACTCTTGATTTCTAGGTTGAAATCGCTGGTGCTGGCAGCTTGAACATACGAACTTGTATAAATTACTGGGAATTGGTCACTGCGAATTTTCAGCTGAATTTTTTTACTTCATTTTCTGGACATCTGTACCAAAATTATAAAAAAAGAACCAAGTGATTTGTATAAAAGTAAAAAACAATAAAAATCACACAAGTTGGCAGAAAAATTAGTGTCCGGGAAAAAAAAGTGAAAGGGAAGTGTGCTTGTTGTTTTGGCTCAAAATTTGTTCTATATATAATTGGTGCCTATTTTATACCAATCTTAGTTCTGAAATTTCAATTGAAAATTATTGTGAAAACAAGTGCCAAAACTAGAGGTTTCTTGAGCCTTTTTTTTTTTAGTTTTTCTACTCTACTCTAGAGTCATTCTAGGTTTCTCTTTGAGTCCTAGCTTGCTTTTGTGTGCTTTTCATTGCTTTAATTGTTGAATAATCCTTGAAAATTTTTCTTGTTAAAACTCTATTGGTTTAGCTTTCATTTCAGTTTTTTGGTCTTTGATTATTGCTTGTCTCTTTGTTTCCTTGTTTGTGAGTTGCCATATAGGAAATTGGAAAGGAGGTTTGGTGCCATCCCTTGAAGAATTTGAGTCAAGAAGCAAGGGGCCAACAACCTTAAGAGCTATTGGACTAAGAAGCACTCCAAATTAAGTGAATCACCAAAGAGAGAACAACCACCAAAATTGAGGACCTTTTTGTAATTTTTTTAATTGAGAATTTACTTACCTTCTTTGCTTTCAAATTTTATAACAAAAAGGTCTTTCATTGGAAGTAAGTTGGGAGCCTCCAATAGGTCACCCTACTTCCATTTGTGTGTAATAATTTTAGGCAATTTTTCCTTAGGATAGTGAGTTTTTTGTTGGGAACCTTAAATGAGGTCATCCAAACACTCTTAGGATCCGCCTAGTTTACATTTCTTTCACTTTAATTTCTTGCTTACTTTCATAGTTTATTTTCTTTACTAGCCACACCTAGTTTATCTTGTTATTGCATAGTACTTTCTCCTTTCTTATCACGCTTATCTTGAGTTCTTTTAGAACCTTAGCTTTTACCTTTCTTACAAACCCCCAACAAGAAAGAACCATAACTTAGGAACCAACATGAGTCCTCATCATTCATCTAGTGTTAATAGCGAGGGTACTAGTCATAAGGATCCTCTATCTAGAATCTTAGATGAGTTGAGTTCCCTCAAGTTATGGAAAGAAAAACTAGAAAGAAAAGAAAAAGGAAAAGAGAGGGTAAAAAAAAATCAAGATGAGAGGGAACAAATAAGGGAAGAAGAAAGAAGGAAAATACTAAAAGAGTTAAGAAAAGAAAAACATGCCTCATATAGTAGTCATAACTCTTGCAAGAAGAAAGAAGGAAAATACTAAGATTGTGACTATTATGAAGAAAGACATAGGTCACATCTTAGACCTCACTCCCATAGGAAAGAAAAAGAAAGAAAGCCTCAAGAGGCTAACATTAACCTCTCATACTCCCATAGGAAAGAAAAAGAAAGAAAGCCTCAAGAGGCTAACATTAAGGGTAGAGCAACAACTTAAAAGAAAGTCTACTTCAAAATCTTATGGCTCTCACTCTTATCCAAAGAAAGACCAAGGTCAAGGCATCTTAGGGGTGACACCTTCTAAGCCCAAAGATGATAAGGGGAAGACAATAGAAAAGCAACCCCTTAAGGCTAGTATGAAAGAGAAGGGTAGCTCCATGAAGTGGTTTAATTGTCTTGGAAGAGGACACATTACTTCTCAATGCCCTACCAATAAAACCATGATTGTGAGGGGCCAAGACATTTATAGTAGCCAAGATGAGGCTACTACTTCACCTTCCTCTAGTGAAAGTGAAGAAGCAAAAGGGGAAGAATCTAGTGAATAGATCTACCCCCTAGAAGAAAGACAATCTTTAATGGTTAAGGAGGAGTGTAATGAGGTAAGTGTCTCCTCCAAGAGGTTAGCTAATAAGGAAAGACATTTTGAAATAAAGACAAATATTAAAGAAATTTCCCCTCTTAGACAACCTCCACATTTTCTCCTTTGTAAAAAGACACTTTTTAGCATTGCCACACCTCTTAGGCTTCAGTTTATTCCTCAACTAAAGGAGTTGTTGGATGAGGGTTTGGTTCACAAGAGCGTAAATCCCTGTGCTTTGTTGGTGCCCAAAATAGGTATTATTAGGCACCAAATCCCTAAAATAGGTGGTATGATGAATGTTTTGAGTGGTGCAACCCTCTTTTGTAAAATCACTCGTGCACCCAACATCTTCATGATTTGTGTACATAAGGACTCATTATGTAGGTTTGTTCTTATTTTTAGTTTCAATACAAACTTAGGTACTCATATGGGACAGCTTAGGTTTGTCATACTTTTTGGTAGGAATAATCAACATGAAAATACAGAAAAAGGTATGTTTTATTGCATTACTTTTCTTAATTTTTTAAATAGTGATCAAGGGGTTCCCATGAACCCTAAGAGAATAAAGGTCATTCCTGAGTGGCGCACTCCACCAAGTATAAGAAAAATTTGGGGCTTCCATGACTTAACAAACTCTTACAAAAGGTTTGTCCCATATTTTTCTATACTTGTAGCACCACTCATTGAGTTAGTGAGGAACCATGTTCCTTCATGGGAAGATGCCCAGGAAATGAGTTTTCAGACCTTACCTTACTTCAATATACCAAACACCACTAATGTAGATGCAATTGGCTTTGATGTTTTGATGATGATCATGATGATGTGTTGCAATTGATGCAAATGGGCTTTTCAAGATTAAAATTCAAGACAATACTTCAAGATTACAAGTCACAACATCAAGATGATCACTAGAATATTAGGAAGGGAATTCCTAATTGAATTAGCAAAGGTTTGGCCAAGTGATTTATATTAAAAAGTGTTTCTCAAAGGTTTTACTCTCTGGTAATCGATTACCAGAGGATGTAATCGATTACCAGTGGCCAAATACGTTTTATAACAGCTACAAAAATTTGAATTCGAAATTTTAGACTGTGTAATCGATTACACAATTTTGGTAATCGATTACCAGCAGTTAGTAAACGTTTTAATTCAAATTTTAAAAGTTGTAATCGATTACACAATTACTGTAATCGATTACCAGACAGGATTTTCAGAAAAATAATTTCAAGAGTCACAACTTTTCAAAGGCTTTACTCATGACCACCAATGGTCTATATATATGTGACTTAAACACGAAATTGCTCAGAGATTTTCAGAACAACAAAGTGTTTATCCTCTCAAAGAGCAAATTCATTTTATCCTCTTAAGAATTCCTTGGCCAATTCAATTGCAATTCATTAAGGAATTATTTGAGTGCTCAATCTGTAAAATCCATCTATTTCTAGAGAGATTTGTTCTTCTTCTTCTTCTCATTCTCTAAGGGATTAAGAGACTGTGAGTCTCTTGTTGTAAAGGATCTCTAAACACAAAGGAAGGATTGTCCTTGTGTGTTTAGAACTTGTAAAAGGAATTTACAAGATAGTGGAACTCTCAAGCGGGTTGCTTGGGGACTGGACGTAGGCACAAGGGTGTGGCCGAACCAGTATAAAACTGAGTTTGCATTTTCTCTTCCCTTAATCTCCTTTATTTATTATTGCTTTATATTCATATTCAAATTGTTTCATTTGAATTAATATTTAAGAAGATTGTCATTAAGGGAATTCATAACTTGAGTTAAAAGTGAAATAGATTTTTAATTAGGGGAAACAGTTTGGAATATCTTAATTCAACCCCCCCCCCCTTCTTAAGATATCTGAGGCCACTTGTCTAACAAGTGGTATCAGAGCTTCATTCTTGTACAAAGTTTAGAAGCTTCAAGAAAAAGATGGCCTCAGCAAATTCCTTATTTCCAGAAGGGAATTCTATCAATAGACCTCCAATCTTTAATGGAGAGGGTTACCACTACTGGAAAACCCGAATGCAAATTTTTATCGAGGCAATAGATCTAAATATATGGGAAGCCATAGAAATAGGGCCTTATATACCCACCAGAGTAGAAAGAGTTTCAATAGATGGTAGTTCATCAAGTGAAAGCATAACCATAGAAAAACCTAGAGATAGATGGTCTGAAGAGGATAGAAAACGAGTACAATACAACCTAAAAGCCAAAAACATAATAACATTTGCCCTAGGAATGGATGAATATTTCAGGGTTTCAAATTGTAAGAGTGCTAAGGAAATGTGGGACACTCTTCGATTAACACATGAAGGAACTACAGATGTTAAAAGATCTAGGATAAATGCACTAACTCATGAGTATGAATTATTTAGAATGAATGCAAATGAAAATATTCAGAGTATGCAAAAGAGATTTACACATATAGTAAATCATCTAGCAGCCTTAGGCAAAGAATTTCAAAATGAAGATCTTATAAACAAGGTGCTAAGATGTTTAAGTAGAGAATGGCAACCCAAAGTAACGGCTATTTCTGAATCAAGAGATTTGTCTAACATGTCTCTTGCCACTTTATTTGGTAAGTTGCAGGAACACGAGATGGAACTATTGAGATTGCACCAAAATGAAGAAAATGACAAGAAAAAGAAAGGAATTGCTCTTAAAGCATCATCCTCAATTCAAGAAGAAAGTGATCAGGATAATGATCCAGATGATGATAATGATCTAAGTCTCTTTGTAAAAAGATTCAACAAGTTTCTTAAAGTAAGAGGAAATCAGAGGCGACCAAATTTTAAATCAAAGAGAAGGACAGAAAATTCATCCTCTACTCTAAAATGCTTTGAATGCAATCAACCTGGACATCTGAGGGTTGATTGTCCCATCTTCAAGAAAAAGATGGAAAAATCTGAAAAGAAAAATCATAGTGAGAAGAAACTAAATAAAGCATACATCACATGGGATGAAAATGATTTGGAATCCTCTGAAGATTCTGAAAATGAAGAGATAAATCTTTGCCTTATGGCCAAAAGTTACGAAAGTGATGAAGAGGTAACATCTTCAAACAACTTATCTATTTCTTTTGATGAATTGCAAGATGCATTTGCTGATTTCCATAAAGAATCAATTAAACTTGCAAAATTAGTTTCATCATCAAAGAAAACAATTTCAAATTTAGAAAATGAAATTTCGAAATTAAACAAAGAATTAGATCTTCTTAGAAATGAAGTCTCAATCTCTAAAACAAATGAAAAAGTTAATATCTCCACTATTAATGACAAGAAAATAACAGATTCTTGTAGTTGTTGTGATAAATATGTAAAAGAAATTAAAGAGTTAAAAAATTCACTTGCAAAATTTTCATATAGTAGAAATAATTTAGATGTTATATTAAGTAAACAAAGATATGTGTCTAATAAAAATGGACTAGGGTATAAATCTGAAAAACTACAAAAGGTTCATAAAAACTTTTCCACTTCAACACAAAAATGTAATTCTAATTCTATCACTTGTTTTTACTGTGGAAGAAGAGGACATGGCATATCAACTTGCTACTTCAAGAAAAATTACAGTAACATTAAAATGATATGGGTCCCAAAAGGATCCTCAGTTTATACTAACATGCAAGGACCCAATAAAATTTGGGTACCTAAGTCAAAAACTTGATTATGCAGGTATCTTTGAGAAAGAAGTGGTACATAAATAGCGGATGCTCAAAACATATGACTGGAGATGCATCAAATTTTACACATATATCTCCAAAGAAAAGCGGGCATGTAACATATGGTGACAACAACAAAGGTAGAATTCTTGGAGTGGGTAAAATAGGTACAAATTCTTCAAACTCCATTGAAAATGTTCTACTTGTTGAAGGCCTTAAGCACAGCCTGCTTAGCGTTAGTCAACTATGTGACAAAGGCTATCTAGTATCATTTGATTCTCAGAAATGTCTTATAGAACATAAGCATGACATTAATATAAAGCATGTAGGACATAGAGTCAATAATGTTTACATGATAGACTTAAGCATAAAACAAGAAAACAATCATTGCTTTCTTAGTAAAGATGATGATCCATGGTTATGGCATAAAAGAATTGCTCACATAAACATGGATCACTTAAATAAATTAATTTCAAAAGATTTAGTAGTTGGTTTGCCTAAATTGAAATTTGAAAAAGATAAACTATGCGATGCATGTCAAAAGGGCAAACAAACAAGAGTCTCATTCAAATCTAAAAATGTTGTTTCAACCACTCGACCATTACAGTTATTGCATATGGATCTATTTGGTCCATCTAGAACCATGAGTTTTGGAGGAAATTACTATGCTTTAGTTATAGTTGATGATTTCTCTAGATATACTTGGACATTATTTATTACACATAAAAGTGATTCATTCCAAGCATTTAGGAAACTTGCTAAAGTCATACAAAACAAGAAAAATCTCAAGATCCCATCCATTAGAAGTGATCATGGGGGTGAATTTGAAAATAAAGATTTTGAATTATTTTGTGATGAACATGGTATTGAACATAATTTTTCTGCACCAAGAACCCCTCAACAAAATGGAGTTGTTGAGAGGAAAAATAGGTCATTGGAAGAAATTGCAAGAACTTTATTAAATGATACTTCTCTTCCAAAGTATTTTTGGGCTGAAGCTATCAATACTGCATGTTACATCATGAATAGAGCCTTGATAAGACCTATTTTTAAGAAAACCCCATATGAGTTATTTAATGATAGAAAACCTAATATTTCTCATCTACATGTTTTTGGTTGCAAGTGCTTTGTACTTAATAATGGTAAAGATAATCTAGGAAAATTCGATGCAAAATCTGATAAAGGCATTTTTCTTGGATATTCATTACAAAGCAAAGCATATAGAATATATAATAAGAGAACTATGAATATAGAGGAATCCATTCATGTTACCTTTGATGAATCTAATGCTATATTGTCAAGAAATAATATGCTAGATGACATTGCAGATTCTTTAGAACATATGAACATTCATGAACAAGATTCCAAAGGAAATGACAAAGGAAACAATGAAGATCCTCCAGAAGAAGTCAAATCCAATGATGCACTCCCAAGAGAATGGAAAACTTCAAGAGATCATCCCCTCGACAACATTATTGGTGATATCTCAAAAGGGGTAACAACTAGACACTCTCTTAAAGATTTATGTAATAATATGGCTTTTGTATCCATGATTGAACCTAAAAATATAAAAGAAGCCATAATAGATGATAATTGGATCATTGCCATGCAAGAAGAATTAAACCAATTTGAAAGAAATAATGTGTGGAAATTAGTAGAAAAACCTGAAAATTATCCTATCATAGGAACAAAATGGGTTTTTAGAAATAAATTAGATGAACATGGTATAATTATTAGAAATAAAGCCAGGTTAGTAGCAAAAGGGTATAATCAAGAAGAAGGAATAGACTATGAAGAAACATATGCTCCTGTTGCAAGATTAGAAGCCATTAGAATGCTATTGGCATATGCATCCATAATGAATTTTAAACTTTATCAAATGGATGTTAAGAGTGCCTTTCTAAATGGCTTAATTCAAGAAGAGGTATATGTTGAACAACCCCCTGGTTTTGAAATTCCTGATAAACCAAACCATGTTTATAAATTACAAAAGGATCTTTATGGTTTGAAACAAGCCCCTAGGGCATGGTATGAACGATTAAGCAATTTTCTTCTAGAAAAAGATTTCTCCAGAGGTAAAGTGGATACCACATTGTTCATAAAGAGAAAGCATAATGATATTTTGTTGGTTCAAATATATGTTGATGATATAATTTTTGGAACCACTAATGATTCATTGTGCAAGGAGTTTTCCCTTGATATGCAAAGTGAATTTGAAATGTCAATGATGGGAGAACTAAAGTACTTTCTGGGATTACAAATCAAGCAAACTCAAGAAGGTATATTCATCAATCAATCCAAATACTGCGAGGAATTGATCAAAAGATTTGGGATGGATAGTGCAAAACACATGTCTACACCGATGAGCACTAATTGTTACTTAGATAAAGATGAATCTGGTCAGTCTATAGACATAAAACAATATCGAGGTATGATCGGATCTCTTCTTTATTTATCTGCTAGTAGACCTGATATTATGTTTAGTGTATGCATGTGTGCTAGGTTTCAATCCAACCCCAAACAATCACATTTAAGTGCAATAAAGAGAATCATGAGATATCTATTAGGAACAATCAGTTTAGGATTATGGTATCCTAAGAATTCAACATGTAAGTTAATAGGATATTCTGATTCTGATTTTGCCGGATCTAAAACTGATAGAAAAAGTACAAGTGGAACTTGTCAATTTATTGGATCGGCTCTTGTCTCATGGCATAGTAAGAAACAAAACAATGTTGCTTTATCTACTGCTGAAGCGGAGTATATCTCTGCCGGTAGTTGTTGTGCACAAATTTTATGGATGAAGCAACAATTATCTGACTATGGCATCATTCTTGATCGCATACCTATTAAGTGTGATAATACTAGTGCCATAAATCTATCCAAAAACCCAGTTCAACATTCAAGAACTAAACATATAGAGATTAGACACCACTTTCTTAGAGATCATGTCTTAAAGGGAGATTGTGTATTAGAATTTGTTGATACTAAGAATCAACTTGCTGATATTTTCACTAAACCTCTCCCCAAGGAAATGTTCTTCTCTATTAGAAGAGAATTAGGTCTCTTAGATGTAAGAGATTTAGAAAAATAGGGATTGATTGGTTGATTGATTGGTTGATTTACTTTTACCTTTTGATTGTAGATTATTTTGTTTGATCTTGTTTGAATTCTTGTTTTTATGATAGAATTTATGATTTCTTGTGTATATAATAATTGAATGATTGAATTTAGTGTATTAGTAGTGAAAATTAGTCATATAGGATGTATTTGAGCATAAATATAGATATTCTCTTAAGAAACTAGCCTAGGATAGGCTCTGGTAATCGATTACCATCCAGTGTAATCGATTACACATGAACAGGCAGCCTGTAATCGATTACAACATCCTGTAATCGATTACCAGAAGGCTTATTGGGCATGTAATCGATTACCAATACCTGTAATCGATTACAATGCGTCATCTTCTATAAATACTCACGAAATCAGAGCTGCTGCGCAGCCAAAGCATCCTCCACGTTTTCCTCCATACCTAGAACTTCAAACCTTCGATTCTCACTCAATTCTTCACCAAATCACGTCCCGTAAAGCCTAATCTTCCTCTTTTTCACTCCTCTTTCACTTCCACCGATCAAAATCCAGAAAAACTTCATCAAATGGCAGAGCCATCAAAGAAGAGAAAGGGATCATCCTCCACCGCTACCGCTGCTACCCATCGCCGTCACGGCCCATCCGGAGCACCCACAGCACCTATTCCTCCTTCTTTGTCATCTCCAAGATCATCAACACTGTTTTCATCCGATGATCAACGTCTACGGTACCTTTCTCAGTTTTCTTCTAGAATAATCTTAGATCCTAAGTACCTAGACGTAGAGTTCTTTAATGATGAAACATTTGATTGCTATCAAGTGTTTCAAAACTCTGGTCTTGTTGATTTCATGTCATTAAAATTTCCGTATTATCCTGAACTTGTTAAGGTCTTCTACTGCAATTTAAAAATTCAGGATGGTATTATTATGTCTGAGGTGCATGGTACTTCTATGGTCATTGATCAGTCACTTTTCTTTTCTTTGACTCATTTACCCAGTCAAGGTGCACCTTTTGAGGGCACCATTGTTGATGACTGGAAATTCGATTATTCAAGTCATGATGCTCGTCGCATGGTCTGCAATGATCAAGCTGAAATGACCGGTAGATTGCTGGCCGGGTCATTAACTTTTGATAATCGCATCATGCATTATATCATTGTTAGAATTTTGCTTCCTCGATCTTCAAATTTAGCACAAGCCTCTGAGGAGGATTTGATTCTTATGTGGGCTTTTCTTACCGGTCGTCAGATCGACTGGGCCCATTTGGTTCGGTACCGAATGCATAAGGCATTACGGGCCAATGCACCTCTTCCTTATCCACATTTGATTACTCTATTTTTGCGTCATTTTCAAATTCCGCTTGATGATGAACCCTTTGTTCAAGTCAAGCGTTCCTTTGCAATTGGTGCTGGTGCAGTGACCTCCTTTGGGTATCGTAAAGATCGAAATGGACAATGGCTGAAGAAGGATGCACTCCCTCCTCAAGATGAACGTACTCCTTCACCTCCCCCTCAACGTGAAGATTCCGCACTCATGAATGAAGTCCTCTCCGAATTACGGGGTCTTCGTTCTTATGTTGGTGACCGCTTCGACTCGTTAGATTCACGCTTTGCCGGTATGGACATTCGCCTTACATAGCTTGAAGAGGATGTCGGATACATTCGTCAGAGTTTTGATCTTCCTCCACCACCTCCATCTTCTTAGATTTTAGTTTCTGACTATATGTCTTTTTATAAGCCGTGTATTTTGGCTTTTAGTTTCTTAGAATTTACATTATTATGCTAAGTACTTTGCTTATTTATCTGTTGGTTTTTAAATTTCAGTCTTGGATATTTTGTGGTTGTTGACATTTTATGTTAATTGAATTCTAGTTTGATTATTTCTTTTTTGTGAGTTTGGCTTATTGTGTTTAATACTCTGATATTTATATCTTGCAACTCCATTGTTATATCTATGTTGATTTCCGAGTTCTTTGGCTTTTTGATGTTGCCAAAGGGGGAGAAAAGGTTGCTTAACAAACTTAGAAATCAAGTGATCATGTATTCCGAAATATAGGGGGAGTAAACGCATGCACATTTTATCTATATACAATTGTTTGTTGCTTGCTTGAATCTTGATTTCAGGTATTGTATTGTCATCATCAAAAAGGGGGAGATTGTAGATACAATTGGCTTTGATGTTTTGATGATGATCATGATGATGTGTTGCAATTGATGCAAATGGGCTTTTCAAGATTAAAATTCAAGACAATACTTCAAGATTACAAGTCACAACATCAAGATGATCACTAGAATATTAGGAAGGGAATTCCTAATTGAATTAGCAAAGGTTTGGCCAAGTGATTTATATTAAAAAGTGTTTCTCAAAGGTTTTACTCTCTGGTAATCGATTACCAGAGGATGTAATCGATTACCAGTGGCCAAATACGTTTTATAACAGCTACAAAAATTTGAATTCGAAATTTTAGACTGTGTAATCGATTACACAATTTTGGTAATCGATTACCAGCAGTTAGTAAACGTTTTAATTCAAATTTTAAAAGTTGTAATCGATTACACAATTATTGTAATCGATTACCAGACAGGATTTTCAGAAAAATAATTTCAAGAGTCACAACTTTTCAAAGGCTTTACTTATGACCACCAATGGTCTATATATATGTGACTTAAACACGAAATTGCTCAGAGATTTTCAGAACAACAAAGTGTTTATCCTCTCAAAGAGCAAATTCATTTTATCCTCTTAAGAATTCCTTGGCCAATTCAATTGCAATTCATTAAGGAATTATTTGAGTGCTCAATCTGTAAAATCCATCTATTTCTAGAGAGATTTGTTCTTCTTCTTCTTCTCATTCTCTAAGGGATTAAGAGACTGTGAGTCTCTTGTTGTAAAGGATCTCTAAACACAAAGGAAGGATTGTCCTTGTGTGTTTAGAACTTGTAAAAGGAATTTACAAGATAGTGGAACTCTCAAGCGGGTTGCTTGGGGACTGGACGTAGGCACAAGGGTGTGGCCGAACCAGTATAAAACTGAGTTTGCATTTTCTCTTCCCTTAATCTCCTTTATTTATTATTGCTTTATATTCATATTCAAATTGTTTCATTTGAATTAATATTTAAGAAGATTGTCATTAAGGGAATTCATAACTTGAGTAAAAAGTGAAATAGATTTTTAATTAGGGGAAACAGTTTGGAATATCTTAATTCAACCCCCCCCCCCCCCCGCCTTCTTAAGATATCTGAGGCCACTTGTCTAACAACTAATACATATGTTTTTGTTCTTTTTACAAGTGTTGAGGAAAAAATTCCAGAGTTTCAAGAACCTCGGGATTTGAGGTCAAATCCTTTTCAAGGGGGAGGGAATGATGCAATCCTACCCCGCAAGGGCATTGGATAGAAGACTCCAAGAAGATTGGGCTAGAGATGCAAGAGAAGGCCCTAGGGTTCTCATGAGCCTTGGGGCAGATTTCGGCTCATGTGCTAAGTATGAGCCTGCTTATCTTTGTACATATTAGATTAAGGTTTCATTATTTTTTGGCCTTGTATTTAGGGCTCCACAATATAGGTAAAGTACCCTAGAAATGTAGGATTTTTCAGCCCTTGTATTTTAGGGCACCTAGACTAGTTTTTGTATTAGGGGTAGTTTTGTAATTTCACATGCATTAAGTGAATATTTGATGTGTGTGGTTGGAAATAAATTTAATTGAATTGGGAGAAACCCAATCCAATTAAATTTTAGAGGGGGAGGTGACCATTTGCTTGCTACACCCCATTGCCACATCATATAGTCATATTTTGTGCATGTCCTTCATGCTTTGCATGCCTCATGACACCTAAGCACACTTAGTGGAGAATCTTGGACTTGACCTTGGATTAGTGGGCTGAACCAGAGCTAAAATTCTCTAATCATAATTAGTGAAATTTTGGCTCCAAAATTTGGCTCCACAAATTCAATTTCAAATTCAAGTGAAATTTGAATAGAAATTCAAATTTCCCTACAATTTTGTGTGACACTTAGGCTATAAATAGAGGTCATGTGTGTACATTTTTTCAACTTTGATCATTTGAAAATTAAACTTCAGATTTCAGAGCTCTTTTAGAGCACAAAATTCTGTGCTCTCCTTCTTCCTCCAAGCTCTTATCCATGGCCTCCAATGGTGGTGAGCTTCTTCTAGACTCATCTTCTCCTTTAAGTGGCATCTCCTCTCTCTCTTCCTTATCCATTCCACTGACATTCATCTTCCAAGAAGCAAAGGAATCCATTGATGAAGAAGATACTAGGCTTAAAAGCTCAAATAAAGCTTACATCAGGAAGAGTAATGACTTTTGAGAAAACCATGTTAAGAGTTATAGCCCTTAACTTTTTCTTCAAAACTGTTCACTGGTAATTGATTACCACAAAGGTGTAATCGATTACACAATGCATTTTATGAAAAGTTGTGACTCTTCACAATTGGATTTGAATTCCAACGTTCAGATTCACTTGTAATTGATTACTAATATAGTTTAATCGATTTCACTGTTTGAAAATCATTTTGGAACGTTGCAAACCATTTGAAAACATTTTGAAAACCAAACTGATCACTGGTAATTGATTATTGATAACTGGTAATCGATTACCAGAGAGTAATCACTCTGGTAACTTAGAAAATTTGAGAAAATTCTTTTGTAAAACAAAACTGTGCTATTTGGTTTTTGAAAAATTCTTTTAATACTTATCCTTTATGAAGTCTTGATTTGTTGCTTCTTGATTTCTTCTCTTGAATCTTGAATCTTGGACTGGATTCTTGATTCTTGATCTTGAAGTCTTGAATCAATCACTTGGGCTTTTGGCATCATCAAAATTGCTTGGTTCATCATCATGAAGCTTGCTTCTACAATCTCCCCCTTTTTGATGATGACGAACCTGAAATCAAGAAATGCATACAAGCTTTATCTTCTAATCGATCACTCATATAATTCTCCCCCTTTGTTTTTGAGTTTAAGCTTTACTTGAAATTAAGTTATTTAATTATATGAGTTCTTGATTTAATCTCAACTTTCTCTCCCCCTTTGGCAACAACAAGAAGCCAAAGTGCATATAGAGACATAAAATCACACATTCACTCATAATCATCCAAACAAGGAAGACAATAATGCATACATAAACTAAGCAAGTATGATAATAATTCATTCATAAACTATAATATAATGTCAGATAATTTAGAGAGTCATCCAAGATAACCAAATTAAAGCAACTAAATTAGAAAGTAACATACCAATAAGTGTTTCAAAAACATAGCCAAATACACGGCTAGAAATCAAAATACTAATAATATTAGTAATGTCTAAACTAATGGTAGTGGTGGAGGTAAATCAAAGCAGTCATGAATAATGGTGACATCTTCTTCAACCTTTGCAATCCTTGAGTTCATCTCCACGAATCGTGTGTCCACATGACATTCCAAGGAGTCAAACCTCTCACCAACATAGGTTTGAAGTCCATCAAACCTGTCCAAAATACTCTGAAGGAGAGAAGAGTCTCCTTCAACCAGTAAGTGTCCTTCATCATCATTTGATTGAGCATCCTTTTTTACCCAAGAGCCATCACGCTCTTTGTGGTAACCAAAGGAGGCAACCATAGCAACACCGATAAAGAAAGATCTCTTGATTGGAACATAAGGTTCAGAATCAAGAGGGATGTTAAAATGTTGAAGGAACAAAGTAACTAAGTGAGGATAGGGCAAAGGAGCATTTAATCGCAATGCCTTATGCATGCGATACCGGACTAGATGTGCCCAATCAATTTGTCAGCCGGTATGAAAGGCCCACATGACTATTAGATCTTCTTCAGAAACCTGTGCAAGGTTTGAAGATCTAGGGAGTAAGATACGGACAATTAGATAATGGAGGATGCGGCTTTCAAGAGCCAATGAACCGGCAAGCAGCCTTCTGGTCATATCCGCTTGGTTGGTGAAAACCAACCGGCGGGCATCATGCACAGAAAAATTGAATTTCCAATCATCATCCAGTGCACCTTCAAATGGTACACTGTCACTAGAAAATTGGGTTAAATCATAGAAGAGGGATTGGTCAATGACCATCTTTATCCCACAGACCTCAAAAATCAAGGTACTTTCTTGAATTTCAAGGTTAGAATAAAAGACTTGTACCAATTCAAAATACACGGGCAGTTTTGAAGACATAAAGGGAATGAGATTTGAGTTATGAAATGCTTGAATGCATTTGAAACTCTCATCAGAAAAGAAATCCATATCTATGAACTTAGGGTCAATGATAGAACAAGAGGAGAAGAGGTTTGTGTACCATGTATGTTGTTCTTTCGATGAGAACAATGAGGAGGAAATGGAGGAAGGAATTGGAGTATCCTGAGTCTCGGGGTGTCGTTGGCTTCTACTCGAAGAACCTTTGCGCTTCTTTGATGGTTCCGCCATTTGAGAGACTTATTCGAAATTTCAATCGGTTGAAATGAAGGAGAATGAAAAAAGATGAATTTTGGGCTTTGTGGGATGTGATTTGGATAAGAAATGAGTAAGTTATGGCAGAAAGAAAATTTGGGAATAAGGGTTTCACGAGAGAGACGAAGTTGCAATTTCATGAATTCTGAAATTTGAATTTATAAGCACCAGGGACGCGTTGTAATCGATTACATCTTTTTGGTAATTGATTACACTTAGCCTACCTTGCTATAATCGATTACACATTGTGGTAATCAAGTACCAGAGAGCATTTTAGCAGAATTAAGTGTTGAATGAATTCTTAGGGTGAAAGGATTTGAAAGAGGGTCAAAATACTTTATATCTAAAAACTCTTATATGAAAATAAATATATATAACATAATAAATTTTTGAAAAACTTTAAGAATGACTTTTTAAGCAAGTAATTCACATATCATAAAAAGAAAAAAAAAATCATGCAAGAATCATAGACATCATCAAATATTTGTTTAAAAAAAACTTCATGCTTTTTGAAAAAATAACTCAATCAAACATATAAGCAAATATTCACAATAGCAAACAATCAAGATAAACAAATAAAATTTTGTTAGTCATCATATATCAAGTTAATTTAGAAGAAAATTTTCAACCTACTTAATTTAAAAGAGAATGGTTTTGATGTTACCTTTTTCATGATTTAAGTGCTTAGATCTTCAAAGATGGAAGTCAGACATTTGTTTTTCGCTTAATCTTCTTGAGAGATGTTCTCATCGCTCTCATAGTCCTTGGATAGAAAGTTGATCTCCTTCTCCAAACCATCGGATGATTCATTGTCATCCCAAGCAATATACGCCTTCTTGGATCTTCTTTCTTCATGGCTTTTCTTCTCATTCTTCTCTGGCCATGATTCATTTGTGGGGCAGTGTGCCTTTATGTGACTGGGTCGATTACACTTATAGCATTTAAGTGTTGGGGAACCTTCTTGAGATCTCTTCCCATTGTCGAAGTTATGGCGCCTCTCCATTCTTTTATTTTTGATGAATTTATGAAACTTCTTCACAAAGAGTGAGAAGTCCTCTTTTTTTTTTCTTCTTCTTGCATTGAGGAGGAGGCTTTGAGTGTTATGCTTCTCTTTCTTTTGTCAGTCTCTTCATTTTGGTTGAGATGTTGAAGTTCCATTTCATGTTCCTGTAATTTTCCAAAAAGAGTGGCAAGGGACATAGAAGAAAGATCTTTACTTTCAGAAATGACAGTTACCTTGGGTTGCCATTCCCTACTTAAGCATCTCAAAACTTTATTAATTAAATCTTCATTAGGAAAGGTTTTTCCTAAGGAGTCAAGGTGATTAATTATGTGTGTGAATCTTTTCTGCATTCTTTGGATGTTCTCATTAGTGTTCATCCTAAATAATTCATATTCATGTGTAAGGGTGTTAACTCTAGATCTTTTCACATCAGTGGTGCCTTCATGTGTAAGTTGGAGAGTATCCCACATCTCCTTTGCATTTGAACAGTTTGACACTCTAAAATATTCATCTATTCCTAGGGTAGAAGTGATGATGTTTTTGGCTTTAAGATTATATTGGATTCTTCTTCTATCCTCTTCAGTCCATTTATCTCTAGGTTTTTCTGTTGTTGTACTTGTGCTTTCATCTACTATGGTGGGTACATAAGGTCCTATTTCTATTGCTTCCCAAATGTTTAAATCTATGACTTTAATAAAGATTTGCATTCAGGTTTTCCAATAGTGGTAACCCTAACCATTAAAGATAGGTGGCCTATGGATGGAGTTTCCTTCGGGAAACAGAGAATTTGAGGAGGCCATGAATCTTGAAGTTGTGAAACTTTTCTCAAGAAACCTGCTCTGATACCACTTGTTGGATCAAGTGGCCTCAGAATAATTAAGAAAGGGGGTTGAATTAATTATGAACGTGTCTTGACTAATTAAAAAATTATCCTTCTTAATATTACTAGATTCAATTAGGCTTTACTACTAAGTTATGAGAAAGTAACAGAAACAATAACTTAGAAAAAAAGTAAAGCGGAAATGAAAAGTACACAGCAGAAATTAAAGAGTGTAGGGAAGAAGAAGACAAATACAAGATTTATACTGGTTCGGCAACAACCCATGCCTACATCCAGTCCCCAAGCAACCACCGGTTCTTGAGATTTCCAATAACCTTGTAAAATCCTTTACAAGCAAAGATCCACAAGGGATGTACCCTCCCTTGTTCTCTTTGAACAACCAAGTAGATGTACGCTCCACTTGAATTGATCCACAAGAGATGTACCCTCTCTTGTTCTCAGTATCACAACCCAAATAGATGTATGCTCTACTTGTACCACAAAGGGAAAGGGAAGAATCAAAAGAATTCTCAGGCGGTTAATTCTTTTAATCTTTTGTCAAGAGGAAGAAGGGATGAAAAGATAGCACACTTTTGTTTTTTGCAAAATTTCCACTTGCAGAAAAACAAAGTTTAGAAAGCTTTTTGGCAAAGAAAAAGCAATGGGCAATGGTTAGAGAAAGATTGTGAAAAAGATTTGTTAGGAAGAATATCATATATATATTTTGAATGTGTGCCAAAGTCATGCTTTTATAGACTCTTCATGTCTGGTCAAAGAAACCATTAGAAGAGTAATGACTTTTGAGAAAACCATGTTAAGAGTTATAACTCTTAACTTTTTCTTCAAAACTGTTCACTGGTAATCGATTACCACAAAGGTACAATCGATTACACAATGCATTTTATGAAAAGTTGTGACTCTTCACAATTGGATTTGAATTCCAACATTCAGATTCACTTGTAATCGATTACTAATATAGTGTAATCGATTACACTGTTTGAAAATCATTTTGGAATGTTGCAAACCATTTGAAAACATTTTGAAAACCAAATTGGTTACTGGTAATCGATTACTAATAACTGGTAATCGATTACCAGAGAGTAATCACTCTGGTAACTTAGAAAATTTGAGAAAATTCTTTTGTAAAACAAAACTGTGCTATTTGGTTTTTGAAAAATTCTTTTAATACTTATCCTTTATGAAATCTTGATTTGTTGCTTCGTGATTTCTTCTCTTGAATTTTGAATCTTGGATTGGATTCTTGATGCTTGATCTTGAAGTCTTGAATCAATCACTTGGGCTTTTGGCATCATCAAAATTGCTTGGTTCATCATCATGAAACTTGCTTCTACAGTTACATTGTATGAATTGGTAGATGTAGTTCAAATTTATGATCATTAAAAATACAATTGTAACCCTTTAATGTTATATCTTACTTTGTTTATCACCTTGTGATGTAAATGCATTGTACTATAATAAAAAGATGTTGTCAAAGCTTGTTTCTACTCTATATACCTTAAAAATGAATGATACGATTTTGATGGAGTATAAATGTATTTTCTTAGAGACTAAACATGTGTAGTTAGTAGGAATACGTAGCTAATTAGAAATTTATATGAAATATAAATTGAAGGATTGTGCCTACCATAATGTGTTACATATGTACATATTTGTTTGTTCTACCTTGTTTAGATTTTTAATTATTGCACAAAATCTCATATTAATTGTTAGAATTGAATTGTTTGCATGCAATAGTTTTTCCCTTTGAGTTTTGTTTGAAATCATATTTTTAGATCTTGAATTGTGCATTGTGCAAATATGTTAAAATCAATCGTTATTCTTTGTATGTTTCCTTAAATATTAAATTACATAAATCCAAGTATGGTTGCGTATCGAGTCATCAGAATAGTATGTTTTACTTTTTATTTATTTTAAGATTTGTAATTATAGAGTGAATTTTGAGGACAAAATTCTTTAAGGATGGAAGCAATATAACATACTAAAATTTTAATATAACAATTATTAGTATAAGAATTTAATTGAATTAAAATGATTATGATAATATATATATATATATATATATATATATATATATATATACACACACACACACACTTGGAATGCTTGTATTATGATATATTAAATATCATTGAAATAATTGAATAAAAAAAAATTAGGTGGTTGATGTAAGATTATTGAGATTATTTTATAATTATAAAAGAAAGCGTAATAGTTTCATAACTTAATTAAAAGGATTAAAATATTATTATTATTGTACAAATAATTATTATATTAATAATATAGCCATGTATATCTAGTTTGGATAAGATGTTTGTTATATTTGAATTTGTGATATTTTAGAATGATTTAAATCTTGTGATGTTTTATCTTAATATATATCTTGACAGAAAATAAAATATTAGGTGAGGTTCAAATTAGATAAATCTAGATAATAAAGAAGAAAAAGATAAAGAAAGATTTTATTAGCCAAATCTATTGAGAATACATCTCATGTGATCTAATCTTAAATTGTATACTTTTGTATTGTATAAGGGTAAAAATTTCTCTTCTCCTAGAACTTTATAGACAAACTCTCTCAGAAATAGAAAATTAGTAGATCATATAAGTTTGAGAAGAAAGAAGAAACAAAGAAAATCTTATTGACCAATAAATGGAGAAGATAAATAATAAGCGAAGAACACCTGAATGACTATGTGTTTCAAGAGGTGAGTGAAACAAGCTTCTTCATTTAAACTTCCATGGTATAGATTTTTAGGAATGCGTCTTTTTGAGTTTACTAGTCATAAATCGATAAATTGATACATTAATCCTTGCGTGAATTAATCCTTGTAATGATTGCAAAATTTAGGTTCCAGGATATTCTTGGGTGAAGTTATTTAAGCGTCAGATATAATCATACCAACATGTAGTTTTTACTATTCGTGGAGTTTAATTTAATTTTACAAAAAAAGGGTATTGCAAAGTACAAATCTTTGCTGGTTTCATATTAAATCTTGGAATTTATTTGAAAATTCATGAATCAGCTTGCTTGAGTTTTGTGTTTAGCTATCATATACATCAACTAAAATATATTTTGGTACATGTGTGTGTTTTAGTTCATAGTTAATTATTAATTTACTTATAAGATGCTATAATTTGGGGTGTGATTTTGTGAGTTATTAGTGTGTATGGAATTAAAGTATTTATTTGATAGTTATCTCGAATGATGTTTTGTAATTTTGTATTAATTGGTCATCATCTTCTGGGAAGTGGTGGTAATGTATATTTTATTTTGAGAATTGAATATACAAGAGATACCTCCATCTAGGATGGGGATGAGATAAAAGATATCTCCATCTAGGATGGGAAACAAATTATGGATACCTCCATCTACGATGGGGAAGATAATGAGACGTCATTGCATGGATATAAGCTCATAGACCTTTTAAAGAATTTGAAATTCACAACAGTTCTAGGAACCAAAGAGTTGAGTCTAATGGTTATGAGAATCACTAAGTTATATTTGTGATAATTATTTGTTCAAGAATTGAATGTAGTGAAGTGTTGGTTTGTATTTATTGGATTGTTCTTTTGTTGTGTATGTGAATAAATTTGTGGTTGTTTTATAAGTATATATGTGTGTATTTAATTTAATTTTGGGGATATCATGGTTGGATTTTTGGATTTCTGTATCGGCCGAGAACAATACTATTTGCGAACTCTTTTAAAACTTTTTCTATACTTTGAAATTATTATCTCATTAAAAGTGTTATTTTTAGAGTTCAAGGAAGAAACTTCTGAGACGGAGGAGAATTAAGTACTTAGTTTATTGTTAGTTCAACTTTGTAGATGTCTATATTTGAGAATAAAATTGTTTATTTATGTAAGGATTCTTTTATTTATAATATTTGAAGTATTTCGAACCATTAAAATTTCTAAATTCTTATTTTGTGGATGTTTTAAAGTATATTTTTATATATTATGAGTTCCTATTGTAACTAAGGGTGTTACAATGCCTGTTGTTATGACAGGTTCAAGTGAGGTGATCACTACATGCTACGACAAACGAGGACGAGGCTGCAGATATGGAGGAAGATTGAGGTTGGTCATTAGAGTCATTAGGTTGGGTTGTGTTTTTGTTTATTATTTTCCTTTTATATGATTATGTTTATATTCGTTAGGTTGATGTCTGTATATGCTTATTGTTTTCCTTTTGTATGTCTTGTGTATAAAAAAATGTTATAGGTTGATGTCTAATATTGTTGGATTGTGTATATAAATATATTTTAAAATAAATAAATATTAATCTATTTTATATATTTTATATAATATAATTTACAAAATATATTTAAAAATACATCGAAAACATATGTATAAAATTTCTAGTTTAGTTAGTTGATTACATATTTTTATATTTTATTTACATAAACAAAGATAATAAGAGACATTAATTTTTTATTATTTAACATATTTTTATAAGATTAAATCTTTCTTGTTGGAAGGAATCAAGTTAAAGATAATAAATGAAGAACTTTTATTTTTGTTTATGTTTTAATGCTAGTCAATTTTTTAATGGTTGTTTATAAGAATGAGGTATTACGTGTGTGTCTATGCAATGCACACACATATACATATATTAAAATAACTTGATTATAAAATATTAATAAATACTTTTGTAACTTAAAAATCTAAAAAATTAATATAATTAGTATTTAATATTATTTTAAATTTCTTTAAAAAATTGGTGTTAGACCCCTAAATACTTAGACACGACCCTGATTTCATAAAACATGAATGTGTCTTCCAACAATGGAAAATGTGGAGAAATGTGTTAACAACATTCATGATAATATTGTGCAAGATGGTCAAGAGATTATTGTTGGCTATACACCAACACTTGGGATTGGAATTTGAATATGAGATAACAACCTATGAATTTTATAACAAGTATAATGGAAAAGTCGGGTTCAGTACTATTCATCATGAATATGGAAATAAAAGAAAAAAGATGAAATCTTGACTTCAATAAGATTTTCATACTTCAACAAGGGTAAAAGCTTCGACCCTATTGACTAGTATCAAAACCATTAAAACAAACATCTAGTAAACAACATTTATAGTGTTCCCCAAACTATTACTTTTGAAACTGAGATGGCAAACTATATGTTTGTCTTTAGCTCAAAATACATAGTTATCCATCAAATTGTCTTTAGTTCACTATCTATTTGTCAAATCTCCTGCTCAGATTAATGTTGTAACAGATGGCAAACCAAACGCAACTCACTGATGTGCCATTATTTTCTCCTATTTCTTAACCCTTTTTGCACCATTTTAAGTACTGATTAGTCTTAATTGTCAAATTAATTAAGCAGTTTTATTATTTGGGCCCATTCAGAAATTAATGAAGCATTGGGCATTGGGCTTGAATCCAGAATTGGGCTTGGGCTTGAATCTAGAATTGGGCTTGGACTTGAAGAGGGCAGACTATTTTATTCTACAAAATTAGTTCTTATCTTATCTTATCTTATCTAGATATTATTTAGATTTGATTTCATCTAGATATTATTTCATCTAGATCTTATCTTATCTTATCTAGATTTTATTTTATTTTATTTATGGGCTTGGATTTAAAACAGATTTGTAAGCTTTGGGGCTGGAAAACTATATAACAGCACCAAGGTTCTAGTTTAGGCTCTCTCTCTCTCTCTCTCTCTCTCTCTTCTTTTTTCTCCTTTTTTCGTTTTTGGCAATTCCAGTTCTGACTTTTAGTTTTAGCAATAAAATTTTGTTCTTCAATAAAATTTCAATCTCTATTGATTAATGGATGGCTAAGTCCCCAGCGTTATTTTCTCTTGAGGATCAAGTACAGTTCTCTTTGAGGTTCTATTATTACTGTTAAATTCTATTCAGTTTTTCCTCTTCACTAATTACTCTGAATTTGTTGCTATTAATTCATGCATGCTTAGTGCTTGATTAATTGTCTCTGCGCTTAATTTACGTTCATGTTTAATGATCATTTATGAGTAATTGGTGTATGTGTTGCTTAATCACATAATGAATGCCTTATGTTAAGTTTTGCTTAGTAATTTAATTTTGGGTTGGATTAAGTGGTTAAACTGATAAAGGATAAATTCTCGCAACCTAGGATAAGAGACTTCCTTGTGAATCAAGGGGAAGCAATGTATTTTAATTCTAATATTTTCTAATTCAATTTTACTCGCTGTTTAATTTACAAAAGCAAACTCCCCCCCCCCCAATTTGTTACTATTTCCTACTATCTGTTATGAACATTTGGTTTATCATTGCTCGTTGGGAAACGACCTAGGATCACTTCCTAGTTACTACATTTTAATATTTATTTGATTCGGGTATGGCCTTGATCAAATTTGGCGTCGTTGCCGGGGAGCAGTGTCCAAAGGTTCATAATAGCTAGTGTCGTGTAAGTATTTAATTCTTTTGTGCCGTGTTAGTATTGTTTAGTACCTTGTTATTTTGTTTATTGTGTGTTCTGTTTTAGTTTTTTTCTATTCAGTGCTTCCCCTGTTTCAGTTTTGGTGTTTTGCTGTCAATAGTGTTTTGCGATGGATTTAGCAACCACTTTTGCTTAATAGAACACTTGCTGGAAAACAGGGTAGTAGTGGAAATCCCTTAGCGACGAATTTTAGAGACCACCCTTGCTAAATTAATTAGGATTTTTTGTTTTGGTAGCTATAGTTGTTATTTTTGGCTGAAGTTTTTTGTGGTCACTTCTTTTGATCCATATTTTGTGGCAAAAATAGCTGGAGCTTTTAGTTTGGTCAGATTTGAAAGTTCCAAAAAAGTAGCAAATTTGATTTTTGTCAAAACTTCAAACGGCCATAACTTTTGCTCCGGTTATCAGAATCACAATTATTATATATGTATTTGGGGTAGAAAAAAATTTCCCATGCCATGGCATTCCGCCGTAGGCCGGCTGAGGTCTCCTTCTTCCAAAAATTGCAATTCTGTCAAAAGTTTTTTATTTTCCAAGTATTATTCTCTTATTTTTCTTAAATTGTCATTTTTAGCTTCTATAGTTAGACTTTGAATTTCTGTTTGAAATTTTTTGTGCTATCTTCTCATCATTTTATAAGGTTGCTCACAAAATTTCATGTCATTTGGATATCATTTGAGGGTAACTGTAGTTCAAACCTACACTGTTACTTGCATAAGAAGACAACTAGTTGTGCATGCTGAATATAGTGTATGACTAGAGGCAATCCATCTGACTTACAACCCTTTGATCCTGAGATAGATAGGACATTTCATAGATTACTTAGACATCATTTAGTACCTTTTGAGCATCCTGGGCATTCTGTTATTGGTGATTTTGAGCATTATTGTTTTGAACATTCAGATTTTGGACATTCTGAGAACATGACACAACCTCCACCCCGTGAGAGGACTCTAAGGGAAATGGCTGCACCTGATTTCACCTACGAAATCTTGTGCATCCAATACCCTGATGAGGATGTCCCATATGTTCTTAAAACTGGACTGATCCATTTGCTTCCAAAGTTTCATGGCCTTGCAGGTGAAGACCTACACAAGCATCTGAAAGAATTCCATATTGTCTACTCCACCATGAAACCACCAGATGTTCAGGAGGATCACATATTTTTTAAGGCCTTTCCTCATTCTTTAAAGGGAGTGGCAAAGGACTAGCTATATTACCTTGCTCCAAGGTCCATCACGAGCTGGGATGACCTCAAGAGAGTATTCTTAGAAAAAAAATTTCCCTGCTTCCAGGACCACGGCCATCAGAAAGGATATTTCAGGTATTAGACAACTCAGTGGAGAGAGCCTATATGAATACTGGGAGAGATTTAAAAAATTATGTGCCAGTTGCCCTCACCACCAGATTTCATAGCGGCTTCTTCTCCAATATTTTTATGAAGGACTCAGTAACATGGAGAAAAGTATGATAGATGCTGCCAGTGGTGGAGCCCTTGGAGACATGACCCCTGCTGAAGCCAAAAATTTAATTGAGAAGATGGCTTCCAACTCCCAAAAATTTAGTGCCAGAAATGATGTTATTGTCATTAGAGGAGTGCATGAAGTAGCCACGAATTCATCTTCATCAGGTGAGACTAAGAAGCTTAAAGGTAAACTAGATGCCTTGGTTAACCTGGTAACCCAACTGGCCATGAATCAAAAATTTGCACTTGTCGCCAGACTCTGTTGTTTATGCTCCTCTACCGACCACCACACAGACCTTTGCCCTTCTGTGCAACAATCTAAAGCAATTGAGCAGCCTGAAGCTTATGCTGCAAACATCTACAACAGACCTCCTCAACCTCAGCAGCAAAATCAGCCACAACAGAACAATTATGACCTCTCCAACAACAGGTATAATCCCGGGTGGAGGAATCATCCAAACCTTAGATGGTCGAATCCGTCACAACAACAGCAGCAACAACAACAACCTTATTTTCAAAATGTTGCTGACCCAAGCAGACCATACGTTCCTCCACCAATACAGCAACAACAACAGCCCCAGAAACAACAAACAGTTGAGGCTCCTCCGCAACCTTCCCTTGATGAACTTGTGAGATAAATGACTATGCAAAACATGCAGTTTCAACAAGAGACCAGAGCCTCCATTCAGAGCTTAACTAATCAGATGGGACAATTGGCTACATAGTTAAATCAACAACAATCCCAGAATTATGACAGATTACCTTCTCAATCTGTCCATAATCCCAAAAATGTGAGTGTCATTACATTGAGATTGGGAAAGCAGTGTCAAGAACCTTAACCAGCAAATGAATCTGCCCAACCTCACTCTACTCCAGAAAAAGATGATGCAAAAACCGAAAATGTAAAGAGTAAGTTACCTAACAATTTCTATGCAGGTGACTCTAAAAAGAAGCAGCATATCCCTCTTCCATTCCCTCCAAGAGCAATTTCCAACAAAAAAATGGAAGAGACAGAGAAGGAGATCTTGGAAACATTTAGAAAAGTAGAAGTAAACATACCTCTGCTGGATGCAATAAAGCAAATTCCAAGATATGCTAAATTCTTGAAAGAGCTGTGCACTAATAAGCAGAAGCTTAAAGGAAGTGAAAGAATTAGCATGGGTAGAAATGTCTTCGCATTGATTGGTAAATCTATTCCCCAAATCCCTGAAAAATGTAAAGATCCAGGTACATTCAGCATACCTTGTATTATAGGGAACAGTATGTTTGACAATGTTATGCTAGATTTAGGAGCTTCTGTTAGTGTGATGCCTCTGTCTATTTTTAATTCTCTATCTCTTGGTCTCTTGCAGTCAACTGATGTGGTAATTCATTTAGCTAATAGAAGTGTTGCCTATCCTGCTGGTTTCATAGAGGATGTCTTAGTTAGAGTTAGTGAACTGATTTTCCCTATTGATTTTTATATTTTGAATATGGAGAAGGGATTTTCTAAAGGATCAGTTCTCATCATTCTAGGCAGACCTTTTATGAAAATTGCTAGAACTAAGATAGATGTATATGCAGGCACATTATCTATGGAGTTTGGTGATATAACTATTCATTTTAATATTCTTTATGCTATGAAACACCCATCGGATGATCTTTCTGTATTTCGTGTTGAAATAATTAACCATATTGTTGATGAATACGTGACTGATCTTCATTCTAATATGCATGCCTGTCACTCTTCATGCATTGAATCTAAATTTGTACTTGATCATTTGTCTGAATTTGATGCTGAGAGTGAATCTGAATTTGATATTGATTACATGTCTGATGTTTTACCTCTTGAGATTGATTTTATAAAGTCAAATAGAACTAACCATGTTTCAGGAAGTACACATACTTTTGACTTTCTTTATGAGGTACAGGCTGAGAAACCATCTCTTTCTGCCACTATGCAGCCGGCCACACCAGAATTGAAGCCTCTACCATCAAATTTAAAATATGCTTACTTGGGTGATAGCAAAAGTTTTCCAGCAATTATATCTGCCTCCCTTGTTGATAAGCAAGAGGAGAGGCTGTTATCAGTTCTCAAGAAGCATAAGAAGGCTATAGGCTGGACCCTGGTGGACATTCTTGGTATTAGCCCATTCACATGTATGCATTGAATAAATTTAGAGGATGGGGCTAAACCAGTAAGACAGCCACAAAGAAGACTCAACCTGGTGATTCTTGATGTAGTGAAGAAGGAGGTAACCAAGCTTTTGCAAGCTGGAATCATTTATCCTATCTCCGATAGCCAATGGGTGAGTCCCGTCTAGGTAGTCTCGAAGAAAACCAGCCTCATCGTGATAAAAAAATGAGAAGGAGGAGCTGATTCCTACTTGGGTGCAGAACAGTTGGAGGGTCTGCATTGACTATAGGAGGCTGAACCAGGTTACCAAAAAGGACCATTCTCCCCTGCCATTCATTGACCAGTGCTTGAACGCCTGGCAGGTAAATCTCACTACTGTTTCCTTGATGGTTTTTCTGGTTATATGCAAATCCCTATTGCTCCTGAGGATCAGGAAAAGACCACATTCACCTGCCCCTTCGGCACTTTTGCCTATAGGAGGATGCCCTTCGGCCTGTGCAATGCCCCTGGTACCTTCCAGCGGTGCATGATTAGTATTTTTAGTGATTTTTTAGAAAATTGCATAGAGGTGTTTATGGATGATTTCACTGTATATGGATCCTCTTTTGATATTTGTTTGGATAGTCTGGAAAAGGTTTTGAATAGATGCATTGAAACTAACCTTGTTCTAAATTTTGAAAAATGTCATTTTATGGTTAAGCAAGGTATAGTTTTAGGCCACATTATTTCCAATAAGGGCATTGAAGTAGATCCTGCAAAAATTTATGTTATTTCACAATTGTCCTACCCCTCTTGCGTGCAAGAGGTGCGATCTTTTCTTGGTCATGCAGGATTCTACAGGCGCTTTATAAGAGATTTTAGCAAGGTAGCCCTTCCACTATCCAACTTGTTGCAAAAGGAGGCACCTGATTGGACAGCCCCATTTGAGCTAATGTGCAATGCATCTAATTACACATTGCGGGTTGTCCTTGCTCAAAAGATCTCCTTACTTCAGCTTACTTCTTTTCCACCATGACTTAGGGAGTTTCTCCTTTTACTATCTCCTTCTTTACTTTTATTACATTTGTCCGATTCTATTTGATGGTTTAATTGCTTTTAATCTTTTAATTGTGCTACATTGAGGACAATGTGTTGTTTAAGTATGGGGGGGAGTGTTCTTTGGTTTTGGTTTAGTAATTTTTTTTTAGTTAGTTTGTGTTAAATTTGTTAGTTTTGTTAGTTTTGTTGGGTTTTCTAGTTTAATATTTTAGGTCAATTCTGTTTGCATGTACAACTTTGCATATTTTTCTTTGAATTATAGGATATGTTCAAGAAATGGGTAATTGTTCTGAAAATAAAAGTCTCTTGACATTTTGTGATTTGAAATCCTTGTTTTTCCTCTACATGTCATGATAATTTTGAAAGCTCAATTTGAAAGTGATAAGTTTACCTTTGTGAGAATTTGAGCCATCCATCGTCATAATCTTTGGGTGTGTTTTGCCCCATTGATTGCTTGCACAATAGCCTTGGCTTGATTCTTGTTGATGCTTCCTAATTCACATGCATATTAGGAAATTATTTAGGCAATTTTGTTCTTATAAGCTTCTAGCCAAATGGACTTACCTTGAATTAATTCCTTTGATAGCCCCTTTGAGCCTATGTTCCCTTTTCTTTGTTTTGAAGCTCATTACAAGCCTTAAGTGAAAAACCATGATATCACCTTACCCTTAAGGAATTTTGGAGCTTTGGAATTGTTTTGGGAATAAGTTGGGAATAAGTGTGGGGGGGTATGTTTCATTGGAAGATATAATTTTTGGCCATGCTTAATGTTTTATTTTGGCCATGCTTGATGTATCTGTATATTGCCTAGTTCTTGCTTTATTCTGCCAATTCATACTGTTCAAAAAAAAAAAAAAAAGAAGAAGAAAAGAAGTGAAGTTGAATAAATGAGGTCTTGTTATGAGGACTTGATTTGGGAGCCTCGATTGACTTTGTTGATATTAGAGGGTTTGGGTTTACTACTTGTGCTTAATTTCCACTTATTCCCCATTGCTCCTCTATTCCTTTGGGATTTAGCTACTTATTCCATATTTTTCTTCCCTACCTTGTCCTTGGCCCCATTACAACCTTTAAAGACATTTTGATCCTCATGTGCATGTGTTTGTCAAGTTGTTGTCAATTTTAGAATTTTTCCAAGTCTATGTGGTGTTTGTTTTCATGGGTGCTTCGAGAGTAGACAGTAGCCTAAACACTTGAGAGATAGAGTGTATATCTTGTGAGGCTTTATCACTTTTCATTCTTGAGTTGATTAAATATTTTTCCATGATTGGGTTGCTTGGATGATTTTCACGAATGTCTTGACTCTTTGGATCTCTTCATGTTAGATGTTACCCATTCCTTTCATTCCTTGATGTTCATTGAGAAATATGTAAATGTTTGTGTTTGTCTCTCTTTGATATCCTTGGATTTTGTTCTTTATTTCATTTTGCCCAAGAGTGCAAAAGGCTAAGTATGGGGGGTTTTGATGTGCCATTATTTTCTCCTATTTCTTAACCCTTTTTGCACCATTTTAAGTACTGATTAGTCTTAATTGTCAAATTAATTAGGCAGTTTTATTATTTGGGCCCATTCAGCTAATTTGATGTTTTTAATCTAATTTCAGGAATTAATGAAGCATTGGGCATTGGGCTTGAATCCAGAATTGGGCTTGGACTTGAAAATGACAGACTATTTTATTCTACAAAATTAGATCTTATCTTATCTTATCTAGATTTTATTTTATTTTATTTATGGGCTTGGATTTAAAACAGATTTGTAAGCTTTGGGGCTGAAAAACTATATAACAGCACCAAGGTTCTAGTTTTAAATAGAGTGACAGAGAAAATCTAGTGTATACATATGCATAATGAGAAAAGGACAACAATCTATGAAAAGAAAAGTATAAGGTTTAATTACTCTCCAGAACCTTAAAGTTTTATCAAATTTTTTAATTAAGTCCCCTAAACTTGTATGTATTTTTTAATTAAGTCCATGTTAGACCTAATTAAAAAACAAATATAAGTTCAGTGACCTAATTAGAAAAAATAAAATAGTTCAGTGACCTAATTAGAAAAAATAAAATAATTCAGAGCCTTATTTAAAAATGAAAAAAAAATTCAAGGACTTAATTAAAAATCACCAACCGTTGAAGGCCGATATTCTCACCTCTGCAGCGGGTATTCTCACTTTTGCAAGCTCTAAACCTTTTTTTTTGTTTCAATTGGATCCTTGAACTTGTATCCAATTGAAAGAAAAAAAAGTCTCATGACATAATAATAATAAATAAATAATAATAATAATATTGGTAATTTCAACGTGTCTATTTATATTTTATATTCTTCACTTTTTATTTTATTTTAATTTATGTTTCCTAGCAGAATTTAGTAATAGGCCGGAGAAGTGGACTACCTATTACTAAGGTGGGCAACGTGGATGCAAGATCCAAGATTAAATGCATGTTTTAATGATAAAATAATATCATAAACATAAATATATAAATATATAGCTGGAAAAGAAAAAAAATTTAGAAACAATTAAAGAGAATAATTACTGCACAGTTCTTCTATAACAGCACAAAACTTTCATCCATTTAGCTATGCAACACACTGCAGTCAAATTTAGCAGATGCTCATAAGCTCATTCATTCCAAAAGTGTCCAGCATTATTATATGAATGCAACAAATTTACACCAAATATCAATTTTTGTGGATGGTTTATCAGTTTGTGATAAAAACGCAGAAGCTACTGCGCTTGGACACACGTAAAGCTTGGAATCCAAACATGCAGTAAATATCAATGAGGAAGTTTTCAAAACACATCACCGTATATTACAATATACAAGCAAAACTAACAAGGATTTGCAAATAATAATAATAATAATAATAGTAAATTAATGAATGAATGAATGAATAAATGAACGTACTTGTGCATTGTAGCACATGCATGATACAAGATCCATAATTTAATTATTTGAATTGACCATAAACTTGTCTAGAAAATCAGAAAAAATGGAAAAAGAAAAGGCCAAGATCCATAATAAAAATCAAGATAGAAGAGAAGAGGACCCTTACGCTAATCTGAAGAAGAAGAAAGAAAAAATGAATTGAATCAATTTAAAATAAGTTTTCCAAATTTCATTTATATTATTATGTCAATAGAGCAATGAAATTGAAACATTTACATTAGCTCCGGCTTGAAGAAGCTTCTCCACACAGGCGATGTTCCCGTGCATCGCTGCCAACATAAGCGGAGTCTAAAGCATTCCCGTTTTTTCTTTCTTCCATATTAAGTGCAAGAAGTATAAAACCATATGGAAACAAACATTGAAAATATGTTTGCAAATAGAATAATGAACATCAATTTTAAAAAGCCATACTATGTTTGCAAATATGGGAGCTTAGAGGAGTTCTGTTCCATTTAAAATAATTGAAAACGAAGGAAGGAAGCAGGATTTCATTTCCAAAACCAGTGATATGAAACTCAAGCAACACAAGAAATGAAGGTACCTAATAAGTTGACTTTTCAATGGGATTGCAAAACTTGCAAAGCAAAGAAACAACATTGGAGAACTCTTGTTCAATAAAGAAACCAACATTAGATAAATAACTGGTCCTCAATTTGGTGCTTAAAATTTGCTCAAAGAAGACAGTCTCAAGAGTTAAAGGGATTTTACAATAAATCCCTCATATTAGACAAAAAGAAACCATATTAATGCAGGTATCTACGTATTTACACCTTGACCAAAATGTCAGAACTAGATCGATTTTGTTCAAACACAAACCCAAAAACACCCCCAGAAAAATGCTACAACATCCCCAAAAAAGAGAAAATCAAATTTGACTGTAAGTCTCAATAAAAATGGTATTAATGATAATCATGACTAGAAATGAAATCAATCAATATATCCACATTCCACAATATGCAAATCATCAGCCATGGTTCGTAAGCAAAAAAAAAACACTAAGCTATAAAACTAATTTTGAAATAAAAAGGACTACGGATTGATAAAAGAAAAACAAAAACAAAAATTGCAAAGACGAGGATTCAAGTTTTACAGACACAAACCTCTGTGGCTGTGGTGTAACTCCAGAGACCAAAAAAAGGTCTGAAGCTTTGTGTTGTATTCTTCAACTTGTCTTTGGTTTTAACTTTATTTTCCCCTTCTTCTTTTTAAATATACCATTTAAAAAAGGGGAAAAACTTAGGTAGAGTTAGTAACCTATTTATGGAGATTTAAAAAATTTGGGTTAAGAAATCCATCTAAGAGCCTAGACAAAATGTGGAAGATAGAAAAAGGGAAATGTAAAAAGAAGAAGAAGTGAATTTGCATGAATAGAACGCGTGAGAGAAGAAAAAGAAGGGACCTCGATTTGCCCATTGGCTGTATCAATATGAAGAGGAGAGTCACAATCGTAGAGAAGGGTCGGAGTTCAAGAGAGTTGTGACAATTTGAAGGTCATCGTACAACACGGTGATGAAGAGGTTGTGGTCATGGTTACCACTACAACTACAGGCTCTAACCCATTATTTCCATTATTTATAATGATCAATTATTACTCAACGTGTGATTTTGGTTAACACTCAAGCCAAAGAGAGGCTTTTAGTGTTCCAACATCAACATTGATTAGTTAAAAAAATCGATGTTAATCCATTTTTGTGTTAATTTTAACATTGATTTTAACATCAATTTTTTAAAAATTAATATTATTATCGTAATGTTAATATCAGTTTTCACATAACTGATCATGTTAACATCGATTTTTTCAAAAATCAATGTTAACAAAATCAACTTATTTACAAAAATACTATCATTTTTTTTGTTAACATCAATTTTATTGAAAGTATTTTGTCTAGTATTACAATAGTGATGTTATAAAAATCCTACTAGTGTAACAAATAAAAAAATAGATTTAAATATATATTTAGTTTTTCAAATTTGATAATTATTTTTTAGTTCTTAAAAAATTGTTTTTATTAGTCCCTTAATTTTTTTAAAAGTTACTTTTAATCCTTTTTTGTTCCCTATGTTCATAGTTTCACTATGATAATTTTTAATCACCAAAATTTACTTTAAAAAAAATAATAGACGATTTAAAATCACCAAAACATTTTATTTGTATGTTTGGTGACCATTTTTAACATATGACAATTTTAAAGAAGAAAAATAAAAAATATGAATGTGAAATTGTTGTGATTTTTTACATACGGTGGTCATAAACGTCACAAATCATTTTAAACAAATTAAATTAAAAAATAAACATTTTATACTGTGTAAAATCGTCACACAAAGTATGATACGGTTACCAATGAAAAGAACTAAAACTATTTTTTAAAAAAATTGAAGGACCAATGAAAATTGAATTTTTTTTAAGACTGAAAAAATAATTACTCAAATTTAAAGGACTAAAAATGTATCTAAACAAAAAATATACACCGTTGTCTTTGTAAAATTAAATTGAATAAAAAAATATAACAAAAAAAAGAATAAAAAAGTATGACAGTGCTATTATAAAAACAACAAGAAACAAGTATAACAACCGTGATATATATTTAAGATTTTCTTCTTAAAAAAAATATTTAAGATTCCAAAAGAAGAAAAACGCACAACGAAATTTAAATTTTATTTTTATCTAAAGTAGTAGTATCTAATAATTGTTATTCAATTTTTATAACAATTTGATTAATTATTATATAAAATTGATCTAAAATTTGATTTTTTTTTTTCATTTTATGTAACGAATATTAATTCATTATTTAAAAAATATTGTTTCTTATTTATCTAGTAAGTCTACTCTCTGAAAACTTATTATTATTATTATTATTGTAATGAGAAAAGAGACCTTAAAGTGAGTCCATACAATAAATATGAGAGAAAAAAATACTTAAAAAAAACTGTACATTTAACTAGCTAATTTTGCTTAAAAAAACTAGCTAATTAAAGTTGATAGAGAGTGAGTCATTAATAAAGTTTAACTTGTGCTTGCACTTGCACGTGTAAAAAAAATCGTTAAAAATATGCATAGTAGGCGGGGAGTGACTTACCTATACCCATGTCCGATCTCATTTTCCTAAGTCGGGTAAAACTTAAATTCAACACTGAATCTTCGATTTAAAGTTGGTTCAAATCTGGCGGGTATCCACATAGTCAAAGCGGGTTTTCCCATGACTATGCAAAAGCTAACAAAATATCTATATTCACCTATTTAAAGACACGTGCTGTTTGAGAGGTTGAATGGTAAATATTGTACCTTGTTGCATTCATGGACTGCATGATCTAGACAAGGGGCTCTGGTACTCAATATGGTGAAGGCCATTATTAAAATATCCATATTCAACCAACCCTCATTTTCGTTTGTGGTGTATTATTTCCGTTCGCGGAAACAAATACAGCTTTTTATTTTTCCACTCTTTTGGTGCATTTTTTGCAAAGGAAGAACTTTTGATCATGACTAGCAGCTTGACTCATACTTTTTATAAGTAGCAATAGGTTGTGGCGAAGCATGAACAAAACAATTGGGGAAGCCATAATAAGATTTCAATAATATATTCAGAAGATTTCAATAATATATTATATTCATATACTTTTTTTTCTGAATTATTCTATTCATATACTATTTGTTAATTTGTTAATATTTCATAACTATACCTAATTAATTCACTGACCTTTTCTCATGCAATAATTTTCTATCAAGTTCGTATCTCTAATTTTTATCATAGGAAAATCAAGTCAAAACAAAACAAAATAAAAAGTCAAAGGAGACATGTAGAAAAAAAGAATAAAGAAAAAAAATCATACACACAAATATAATTTTCTAAATGATAGTGGACAACATTTTTTTAATAAAGCACCTTCCGTCTAAGATCATTTTATTCGAGCCAACAAGATTATTATGGATGCAATTCTTTTTTCCTTGTCTATTTAATATAATTACATACTTAAAACTTAAACTCTAACACAAATATAATAAAAAAATATCAAATCACAATCAAAAGAATAAATATTAATTATCATATCCTACGAAATAGTCAAAGTTAAAATGCATCAAGTCACATTTGAGTTTTGAAAAAAATATCTTTTTTAAGTAGCTGATAAAAAAGGATGTGTAAAAGTTTTTCACCAACACATTTAATCATAAACTATTATCATGTATAGTATAATAAAGTTTATTAACTTTAATAAGAATTATCTTAAATTAAAATTTATTTTTAATTTATTAAAATATATAATTACACTAGATGTCTTTGTATAAAAGTCACGTTAATAAAATTTATTAGCTTAAAAATGAAGGACATGGCTTCCCATATTATGCTTGCAAGTTGCTAGTCATGCTCAAAAATACCTCATTCACAAAAATGGTGATGAGTTTATCTTGACCTCCCATCCTCCAATGAACCCAGATGTCTGATTGGAGCACGCTTCTTGCTGCTATCACAGGAGATTTTTTCTTAGCTGCAGAAAAGCAGAGGATGATGCTTGATTGGTAGCCAAGGCGATTTCACATGCTTCTTTGGGATAGGAAAAAAGGGTATCGTGTTCTGTGAACTTTTTCTGTTAGATCACAAGAGATAGGTGCTGATCCATCAGATCTATAGATACAGAAATGAAACATTTGCATTTGCATTTATAGTCTAATTAATTATTATAACGTTTGACAGGGGTAAAACCGTTGTAACGTAACCAAACTGTCAAACTATTCAAAATAGAGAGATTAGTGGATCTATTTAACTCCCGCCGCAATAAAAAAAATGAGCATGGATTATAACTAAACTGACGTTTGTTTTTATTTTATTTTTATCTTTCAAAATGGATCTTTTCAATTTGTTATGATGTGCCCAGATTTAAAACCTACGTTTTGGAAGTGTGTTTAGGAGGAATTAAAAATGTAGAAATAAGTGTTACAATTCACATCTCTTTAGGCGCTGTGTTAGGTCCATTACTTAGTATTGATATTTTCTTTATTTGTCTTTTAATAATAATAATAATAATAATAATATATAGCATTTCATTTATGTAGATCTCTGAAGAAGTTTGTTATAAGTCTGGTAGAGGTGATTTTGAGTATTTCTCTATATATATTCTCTAATTATAATAAAAAAAAACAATGAATGAAGAATAAGAATTATTATACTTGTCCCTTTAGTTGTAGAATTAGGAGTGATGGTAGAATATATTTTCTACTTAAGAATGGTGCTTTCATTAGCCCACTTTCCTCTCATGCATACTCCACCACCTCCCATGGACATTAAGTCTAACATAAGAATGTAGAAATATAAAATAAATTAAAAACTTAATGAAAAGAATATATATTTCATAAAGGATAACTAATCATTTAGGTCTTCTGTAAGTGTCATTTATGGTTATGTAGGTCGACTACTAGAATCCTCAAATATATTTTAATTTTATTTTTTTAAAAAAAACATTCAAACCGTCTTAGAATGTCTCTAAGACGAATATTTTATTAAACCATCTTAGAATTCTCAAATATATTTTAATTTTATTTTTTTAAAAAAAATAAATCCTAAGATGGTTCTATAAAAACCGTCTTAGAATGTCTAAGCTTTTAAGACGATTTTTAGCTAAAAATCATCTTAGAAAATTATTTTTTCTAAGACAATTTTTAATGAAATCGTCGTAGAAAGTCTTAGCAACAACGACGGTTAACAACCATCGTAGAAAGAGTCTTTTAATCGACATAGAGCAGTGCTTTTCTAGTAGTGGTCCCTAAAAACATTAAAATTTTAAAAGACTTTCATTAGAGTTATGTTTGTGGCTACATGACACAATATCTACCTACGTACTAATTGACAATGCACATGTTAATAACTTAATAACACATGATAATTTCGTACATGATATACACATGAATGACAAGCAATGGTTCGGTTATTATCAGTTTGATCCCGATTGAACTGTCATGTGTACATCGTCAGTTGCCATATATATATATATATATATATATATATATATATATATTAAAAGATCTAATTGAATTTTTAAAAAATAAAGAACTTGATTAAATTTTTTAAAAAATAAGGTCCTAATTAAAATTTAAAAATAAATTAAACAAAAACTTAATTAAACCATTGTTTTATTAAGTAAAGCCACAAACCTAAGCACAAATTGTGCCCATCATGGTATAGAACCATGAGTAATAGCCCCTGACATAGTAATTTACATTAATAAGCTACCAATAAGCCCGCTTTACATCATGCATCCTTGTTTTCAAACCCAAAGAGTTGGTGCAGTGGTGTAAGGCTCTGTTGCATTCACATGAGTGGAAACGATCTATTTAGCAAGAGAACCTGTGTTCGATTTCCACCGTGTGCAAAATTTTCTTGGGCCAACGACAACCATACACTGCGAGCAAAATTAATCTCTAATCCAGTGGGTTAGGGGACATTCGTGGTCTCTAACCTACAACAATAACAAAAAAAAAAGAAAACACTTCCATATCCCTTAAATACTCATCTAAACTAAAATATGCAGGAATGCTTTATCCATTCGTATCACATTTCTTCTTCCTATAACCATTGCACTGCATACTAATCCAATTACACTTAATCATATTTACGTCCACCAAAACATTATGAGCCCCCACCTTGCCACTTACTTCGAGTAGGCAAAATAGACCAGGTCAGCCAGGCTGGCCAGTTGGTTCGCTAGGTCAAGGCGAGTTGGACTGAAAAGATATTAGTTCAAATTGAATTGGGTTATTTGGATCAACTCGAAGGGCCTACCTAGACTCAAGAAATATAGGTCTAAATTCAACTAGACTTATTTTGGCCCAATATTTTATAAATTCTTATTTTATTCTTTTGAATTTGTATAATTTTAGACAAAAAGAAAAATAGATCAATATGGACTGGTCCAATGACCCACCAAGCCTAACTAGACTTAAAAAATGAGGTCCATATAAAATATAGGTTTGCCTAACCCAGACCATTTTTCATGCTTGGCCTAATGGATGGGGCCGAGCTGGCCTTTCCATTTTGCCAGCTCTCTGACTATCACTCGTACTAAGGCATGCAAGGGGATTTGAAAAGTCAAAACAACCATGCTATCAAACATACTAACCCCTAGATCTGTGAATTCAACCATCCTTATGCTGTGATTTTGGCTTGTTTGCTTTAGTGTTTGTTGCATCTGTACTGTATGTTCCTTGAATATGTTGTTATTCTATGCATTCCATACATTCCAAAATAAGCGCAAACCATATAAACATTCCCACTTCTTGTTCAATGCCTAGTCCCAAAAAAACCTTGAAATTGCCTTAAATATTTTTCCAACTCATCGTGGTAAAGGCATCTCACACCCCAACCAGCACAAATATCCCCCCACACTTGCGCAAACCTTCCACGCCTAAGGAATAAGTGATTTGCAGATTCCACCACCTTACCACACTACATCCTGCACACAAACACTCATCAATAGGAATGACACCCCCATAAACACAAATTTCCTTCATTGGGATTTATCTTGCACTGATCTCCTAACAAATGTAACCATCTTTAGAGGAACATATTTATTCCTCATGTGCTGCTAAGTGCCACCCCATGTCACTCCTTCCTCACCTGTCCTCTATAGTATTTTATATGATCCTTCTTCCACGTCCATTTATCAAATCCTCTCCTTCAACCTCACTTCCTCTAACTCATGTAACATCCTACCCAACAGATCCCTTTTTCCATACAAAAATTTCTCTTCATCTCCAACACTATAAACCATTGCCCTTCCACCCAATTCCTTACCTCCCTCATAGTAGCCCTTCTTAACGTGATTAATTATTATTGGATTTTTTTTTTAAAAAGTAAAAATTTAAAACACCTTAAAATAGCCTTAGTTAAAAGCTTTTTGCCAATTAAGATAGGCCAGAAAGCACATTACTAGCTAAATTCATGGTTCTCCGGGAAGGCCTTTTCCACGCTTGGCAATCAGCATAGCCTGTCCATTGCAAGTTGTACTGTGTGGAAGTGCAGGACTGGTCCAATGATGAGTAAAGGCTAAAGAAAAATTTAAGATAAACATCTTACTTTAAACGTGATAGCTATATAGTAGGTCTTTTTTGCCAACATAAATAGACTCCTTGTCAACATATAAGGCCTCTTTGTTTTCTAAAAACTAAAAGCAAATAATTTTTTTTATAGGCCTAAAGCTTGAGCTTTAGTTGTTTTACCTTTCAGTTGACCCTCTGAAATTGTCAGGCATTGACGTTGGAGTGACACCCATGCGGCTATGGTTCAAGTTCATAAGAACTGTATACATGGAATTAAGTAACTTTTGTTGATTTCATACATTCCACAACAAATGAATAAAGTAACAAACAAGTTAGCCAAATTAGGGGCTAAGAGGATACATGATGTATGTATTTGTATTTTTTGTGACACCTTCGCCTGAAGCTATGGATAAGTCTATAAAAGAAAATTTAAATTTACCCAGATAAAAAGAAATCTTCAATAATTTGGGCAAGTGAGAATATAATAAATAAGAAATGAGCAATAACTTATCAAAAAAATGTTTTTAAACACTAATTTTATTCGTATAAAGTATATATAAAAAATGCATTTATATTAAAACTCAATGTACCTCCTTTCAAAGACAGGAGTCACCCAGATGCCTATCTTGACTGGGAAATGAAAATTGAGCATGTATTCTCCTACAATGATTATACTGAAGAGCAGAAAGTGAAGTTACCAGCAGCTGAATTCTCAGACTATGCCCTTGTTTGATGGAATAAAAATCAGAGAGAGATGACGAGAGAGGAAGGGCAAGAGATAGATACATAGACTGAGATGAAAAGGGAAATTACAGTAGAACCATGTGATAGAAACATGTGCCAATAGTTACAGCAGAACCATGTGACTGAAACTCCAAAGGCTGTCCCAGGGAAGTTTAACTGTGGAGGAGTACTACAAAGAGATGGAGATGGCACTAGTGAGGGCCAACATTGAAGAGGAAACTGAGGGCACAATGACTCATTTTCTAAATGGTCTAAATCCTGATATTAGAGATGTTGTTGAATTACATGAGTATGTAGAATTGGATGATTTGCTGCATAAGGCAGTACGGGTTGAACAATAGCTCAAGAGGAAAACTGCAGCAAGAAGGAACTCCTCCAACACTTTCAACCAAAACTGGAACAACAGATCCAAGAAGGAGGGAGGCAACTCATCCAGTTCATCAGCAGTGTCCAGTGCTGGAACCAAACATAATTCTGCCTCGTCAACACTGGTACCAGAAACATAAAATGCTTCAAATGCTTAGGCAAAGGACATATTGCTTCTGAATGTCCAACTAGGAAGACCATGATCAAGAAGGTAGATGGAGAAATCACTAGTGAATCAAAAATTAGTGAAGAAGTGGAAGAATAGCTTGAGGAGGAAGTTATGCAGAGTGATATGCTAATGGTGAGAAGGCTATTAGGAAGTCAAATGCAATCGTTGAATGACAACCAAAGAGAAAATATTTTCCACACCAAGTGTACCATTAATGGTAAGCTTTGCTCTTTAATTATTGATAGAGGAAGTTGTAATAATGTTGCAAGTTCCAGGTTAGTGTCCAAACTAAATTTGGAAGAGAAAGAGAAGAGTGAAGCACCAAAGAGGAATAAGAAAAGGAAGAGTGAAGCACCAAAGAGGAATAAGAAAAAGAAGAGTGATACACATGAGAGAAAATTTAATTGTTTAGCAAAGGCGAGTGAAGTGAGGAAAGTACTACTTGCTTGTGAGCCACTCTATCTACTGTACTACAAAGACAATAAAATTTATGCTAATAATTCTAATGAGTTAACTATTTCGATTTCTCCTAGTGTTGAGCTTCTATTGCAGGAATTTAAAAATGTCTTTCCCAAAGAGATTCCTCATGGACTGCCACCTTCATGAGGCATAGAACATCAAATTGACCTCCTTCTAGGAGCTTCATTGCCTAACAGGCCAGTTTATAGGAGCAATCCACAAGAGACTAAGGAGATTCAGAAGCAAGTGCAAGACCTCATGCAAAAAGGGTGGGTGCAAGAAAGCTTGAGTTCGTGTGTCGTTCCAGTTATTCTAGTGCCAAAGAAAGACAAAACTTGGAGGATGTGCACAGACTGCAGAGCCATCAACAACATCACGGTAAAGTATAGACATCTCATTCCTAGGCTAGACGATATGTTGGATGAATTGCATGGAGCTTGTGTTTTCTCTAAAATTGATTTGAAAAGTTGGTACCACCAAATTAGGATTAAAGAGGGGGATGAATGGAAAATAGCTTTCAAAAATAAATATGAGTTTTATGAATGGTTGGTTTATTTTGATGATATCTTGATTTACAAAAAATTCCATGATGAACATCTTGTGCATTTGAGGAGAGTTTTAGAGGCCCTTAGGCGTGAGAGCTTGTATGCTAACATGGATAAATATGTGTTCTGTTTGGACCATGTAGTTTTCCTTGGTTTTTTTGTTAGCTCATAGGGAGTATAGGTTGATCAAGAAAAGGTGAAAGCCATTCAAGAATGGTCAACCCCCAAAATTGTTGGTGAGGTAAGAAGCTTTCTTGGTTTGGCAAGTTTCTACAGGAGATTTGTTAGGGATTTTAGTACTGTGGCAGCACCTCTTACTGAGATTTCCAAGAAAAATGTAGGATTTAAATGGGGAAAAAAAGAACATGCATTCATTGCACTCAAAGAAAAATTGATTCATGCACCAATTCTTGCATTACCTAATTTTGGCAAATCTTTGAAATTGAGTGTGATGCGTCTGGGGTTGGGATAGGGGATGTTTTAATGCAAGAGGGACATCCCATTTCCTACTTTTAGAGAAAAACTGAATGGGGTTGTCCTTAATTATTCCACATATGACAAGGAGTTGTATGCGTTAGTAAGGGCATTAAAAACTTGGTAGCATTACCTTCTACCTAAACAATTTGTCATACATAGTGATCATGAATCCTTGAAGCATCTCAAGGTATAAAGAAAACTGAGCAAGAGACATGCCAGGTGGGTGGAGTTTCTTGAACAATTCCAATATGTGATCAAGCACAAGAAAGGTAAGTCCAATGTAGTTGTTGATGCACTTTCAAGAAGGTATGTTTTGTTCTCTACTCTTGAAATTAAATTCATTGGGTTTGAGCACATTAAAGAATTGTATGAACATGATCCATATTTTGCTTCTAAATATTTTGCATGTGTACAAACTGCTCAAAATGGTTTCTTTCGGAATAATGACTATTTTTTCAAAGAAAAAAGATTATGTGTGCCCAAAGGATCCATAAGAATATTGCTTGCGAAAGAAGCCCACGAGGGGGGATTAATAGGGCATTTTGGGGTTCAAAAAACTTTAGACATGTTACAGAAGCATTTCTATTGGCCACATATGAAACATGATGTGTATAAGTTTTGTGAACAGTGCATTGTTTGTAAGTAATCAAAGTCTAGAGTCATGCCTCATGATCTTTATTCTCCTTTGTCTATTCTTGAATATCATTGGACTGATTTATCTATGGATTTTGTTTTAGGTTTGCCACAGACAAGGAATGGAAATGACTCTATTTTTGTTGCGGTTGACAGGTTCTCAAAAATGGCATATTTCATACCACGTAAGAAAAATGATTATGCGTGACATGTTGCTAAATTATTTTTCAAGGAAGTGGTGTGTCTCCACGGACTACCAAGAAGCATCGTTTCGTACCGAGACACCAAGTTCCTCAGTCACTTTTGGAAAACATTATTGGGTAAGGTTGGAACAAAGCTTCTCTTTTCCACCACATGCCATCCTCAAACCGATTGTCAAACTGAGGTAGTAAACAGAACTTTATCTTCTCTTCTTAGAGTTGTGATTAAAAAGAATATAAAGAGTTGGGAAGAATGTCTGCCTCATGTTGAGTTTGCATACAATAGGGTTGTACATAGCACTACACAACACTCTTCATTTGAAGTAGTGTATGGTTTTAATCCCTTGACTCCTCTTGATTTGTTACCATTGCCAAACATTTCTGATTTTAAGCATAAGGATGCACAGGCTGAAGTTGAATATGTGAAAAGATTGCATGAGCAAGTGAAGGCTCAAATTGCAAAGAAGATTGAAAGCTATACCAAGCAAGCCAACAAGAACAGGAAGAAAGTGGTACTTGAACCAGGTGATTGGGTTTGGAACAAGATAGATATTCCATGTGAGTATGGAGTAAGTTCCTTTTTTAATATTGCTAACTTGACTCCATTTGTTGTAGGTGGTGATTCTGAAGATTTGAGGGCAAATGTTTTCCAAGAAGTAGGGAATGATGAGAATCCCAAAGCTGCCCAAATACAGCGACTTTGGGCATTTTGAGAAAATATGTGTGTATTTTGTGAGAGCTTCTCTCTGAGTTCCTTGTCAAACCAATCTCAGACTTATCAAGGCTAAATCCTTGTGGCGCCTACCCTTGACTGTGTCATTCATTTTCGTGACTTGTACCAAGAGATCTGCTCCTAATAAAGATCATATCACCTTTGCCCTTCGCCATGTGGGGAATGGACATACTAAAAGCCCTAGGAGAATTCAAATATTTACTAGTTTCCATCAACTACTTCACCAAATGGATTGAGGCAACGTCGATATGCGAAATCTCAACCAGCAAGGTATAGCAATTCACTTGGAAACACCTCATATGCAGATATGGCTTCCCTTACACCATTGTCATCGACAATGGTACTTAATTCAAAGCTCATGCTTATGAAGAATTCTTAATGAAGATAGGTGTCATGCACCTCGTAACATCTGTCGAACACCCCCAAACCAATAGTCAACTGGAGGCAGCAAACATAGTCATCCTCAAGGCCCTTCGTACTAGACTTGACAAGTCTAAGGGCCTATGGAAGGAGGAACTCCCAGTATACTCTAGGCTTATCATTGTTCACCCCCAAAAACAACCAACAAAAATCCTTTTTGACTCACATATGGCACAGACACCATGATCCCCATCAAAGTCAGGGAACAATTGACAAAGAGCTTGTTGTTCCAAGAACAGCACAACAAAGAAAACATGAGGGTGGAACTAGAGACAAAGGATGAAGTCCAAGAGAAGGCCAGAATCAAAGAAGAGGCCACCAAGCTCTAAGCATCATGAAGATACAATACAGAGGTTCAACCTCGAGCCTTTCAACCTGGCAACCTCATATGGCTAGTCCGAGGTGAAGCCAAAAAAGATCCTCGAGCGGGAAAACTTTGACCCAATTGGGAAGGCCCATTCGGGGCTGTATCAGGCCTAGACAATGGAGCCTACAAACTACAAGAACTAGATGGTAAAACAATTCCAAGAACATGGAATGCTACCCATCTAAAGTTCTATTTTAGTTAACCTACTACAAGACCGAGTGTTGTACTTTTTTTCTTACTCAAGTCTTTTGTCCCAAAAGAGAAAAATCAAGGTTTTGGCTTGAGAGGTTTCAACAAGGAACATCTGGGGAACAAAGAAAATTTGTACTCAATCGACTACATTTAAAAATTTTTATCTCCCTTCATCTTTTTAATTTCTTTGTGTCAACTTTATAGAGGCTTGTCAAACCCAAGGTCCACTCTGTTGAGTCTCGCTTCTCCAAAGGCTAGTCAAACCCAAGGTCTGCCCTTGGTGAGTCTCGTTTTTTCAATGGCTCGTCAAACCCAAGGTTCTTCCTTAGTGAGTCTCGCTTCTCCAAAGGCTCGTCAAACCCATAGTCTGCCCTTGGTGAGTCTTGCTTCTCCAAAGGCTCGCTAAACCCAAGGTCCACCCTTGGTGAGTCTCAATTTTCCAAAGGCTCGCTAAACCCAAGATCTGCCCTTGGTGAGTCTTGCTTCTCTAAAGGCTCATCAAACCCAAGGTTTGCCCTTAGTGTGTCTCGCTTTTCTAAAGGCTCGTCAAACCCAAGGTTCACCCTTGGTGAATCTCACTTCTCCAAAGGCTCATCAAACCCAAGGTCCGCCCTTGGTGAGTCTCGTAAGCTCGTCAAACCTAAGGTTCTCCCTTGGTGAACCTCGCCCTGGTTCAAAGCTCGTTAAACCCAAGGTCTGCCCTTGGTGAGCTGCTCCATTGTCAAGTTTCGCTTTCGCATAAATCCATGGTATGCAAGGTCTACCCTTGAAAAGCTTTTCTATTCATAAATTTTATCTATGCAGGAATACAAGAAACCCAAGGTCCACCCTTAGTACACACTCTTACAAAAACCCAAGGCACGCTCTTGGTAAACTCACAATGCAAAACAAGGGGCCACCCAACTAGTCAACATGACCTTTAATCAAGTGGAAGCCCACTTAACTCCTAACAAGCATCAGGAGAAAAACTCCATAATGCAAAAGGAAGCATCATAAAGATGACTGACAATACCTTTAACCAGGTTGAAATCAAACCTGAGATAATCCTATGTCACCTAACTCTCTACGGAAAGGTCTTACATCCTACGTCATCAAGACCTCACTATCGGCCTATCCTTAATACCACAAGAAACGAAGCATCGCACAAATAAAATGAAACAACATAAAAATGAAGCAAAAATCATCAACGAAGGAAAGCATATGTATTAAAAAAGAAAAATCAATTACATAACCATTTTCGGCCAAAATGCAACAAAGAAGAAAATAAAGAAAGAACAGCCTAAACACTGGCCCCAACATTCTGTTCCTCGTCAGCATCCTCCCCCTCAGCAGTTATCTCTTCTTCGTCAACTAGAACTCTATCCTTCACGTCCTTGAATGGGGTCAAAAAGACCCAAGTCAAGATCCTCAATGAAAAACCTGACTTTCCTGACGGCCTTATGAAAGCCATTTTCGTGTTGCTCCAAGGCCTCTTTCTTGTACATCAACAGCTCTTCTTCAAGATTTTTGTTGTGCTTACTCTTCTTAGATGCCCTCAGCTCGGACTCCTCTAGCCTGGACACTGACTCCTTCATCTAATCCTTGAGGTCCGCAACCACCTTGGCAAGCTCATCATTCTCTGTCGTAGTGCTCTCCACCCTCTTTCTGTAAGTCCTTGTAAGGCTTGGCAAGAACACCACCAACCTTAGACGACAGCTAGTGGTTCGACCTAACAACTTCGGCAAAGGAGATAGTCACGTTGCCCACCTTAGGATGCTTCACTCTCCAAATAGTTCAAGCAATGGCCCTCCACTTGGAAATCTCCACCTCTAAGGATGCCACCTTGCTTAGAGAATCCTAGTGTCGTTGTCCATTCTCCTCCAGGATTGCCAGACTTCTCTGAAGAAAGACCTTTGCAAAATTAGTGGCATTCTGAACCTCAACTGACCGAATGAGGTTCCTGTCAAAAGCGGACACAAAGCAAATCAGAGTTCACTGCTCCAGCCTATACCTCATGCTCCACATCGAGTCAGTATCACATCAAGTATAGATGCGATCAAGGGAGACACTTGGGCGAGAGGAGGAGGACGAAGGCGACCCTGACACCAGAGTAGCCAAAGAGGGAGCAGGTGAAGTTGAAGAAGAGGGAGGTGGCATTTTTAGAGCACTCATTGTCATCACACCAGTGCTCAACAAGTGTGTATCAATGGTGGACGGAGGGGTCACGGCAGGACCAGCCAAAGCTGTGGAAGCAATGTCTTCCTAGGTTATTTTGATGATGCCAAAGAATCAAGAGTCAAGCAAAATCCAAAGATTCAAGAATCAAGTTTCAAGAATCAAGATTCAAGAATCAATTTTCAAGAATCAAGATTCAAGAATAATCAAGATCAAGATTAGAGACTCAAGATTCAAGAATCAAGAGAAGACTCAATCAAGATAAGTACTAAAAAAGTTTTTCAAAATATTGAGTAGCACAAGAAGTTTTCACAAAATCATTACCAAAGAGTTTTACTCTCTGGTAATCGATTACCAGAAGGTAGTAATCGATTACCAGTGTTTTAAAACGTTAAAATTTCAAATTTCAAGAGTTATAACTTATGTTTAAACAGTTTTAAAGTATTTTAAACTTGTGTAATCGATTACACAATACTTGTAATCGATTCCCAGAGCTTCTAAACGTTTTAATTTTCAAAATTCAAAATGAAGAGTCACATCTGTTGATGTATAATCGATTACACCTTAATGGTAATCGATTACCAGTGAATGATTTCGAAAAATACATTTCCAAAAGTCACAATTCTTCAAGTGACTTGTTTTTGAAGATTTTTTTAAAAAATCACAACTTTTTAAGTGACTAGTTTTAAAGAAATTGCCAAGAGTCACAAGCTTTGACTTGAGTCATCAAGAGATTATAAATATGTGACCATGGCATGAGTTTCAAGAACTAAGACTGATTTCTTTCATTCATTTCTTTTCATCTTTCTAAAAGTTTTTGTTCAAAACCTTTTCTTTCAAGAAAAGTTCTTTGATAAAAAACTTGTGCTATTCATCTTTTTCATTCTCTTCTCCGTTTGCCAAAAGAACGAAGGACTAACCGCCTGAATTCTTTTGTGTCTCTCTTCTCCCTTACAAAAGATTCAAAGGACTAACTGCCTGAGAATTCTTTTGATTCTTCCCTTCCCCTTAAGCAAAAGATTTCAAAGGACTAACAGCCTGATATATCTTTTGTTTCCCCTTACAAAGATTCAAAGGACTAACCGTCTGAGAATTCTTTGTCCCATCACATTGGAGGGTACATCCTTTGTGGTACAAGTAGAAGGTACATCTACTTAGGGATTGTTATACTGAGAACAAGAGAGGGTACATCTCTTGTGGATCAGTTCAAGTGGAGGGTACATCCACTTGGCTTTTCAAAGAGAACAAGGGAGGGTACATCCCTTGTGGTTCTTTGGCTTGTAAAGGATATTACAAGGTTTAAAGAAATCTCAAGAACCGCAGGTTGCTTGGGGACTGGATGTAGGCACGGTTTGTGGTCAAACCAATATAAATCTTGTGTTTGTCTTCTTCTTCCCTACACTCTTTAATTTCCGCTGTGTACTTTTAATTATCGCTTTTACTTTTGGTTGAGTTTCTATTTCTGTTCTTTACTTTCTTAACTTAGTAGTAAAAGCTTATTTGAATCTAGTAATATTAAGAAGGATAAATTTTTTAATTAGTCAAGACACATTAATAATTAATTCAACCCCCCCCCTTCTTAATTATTCCGAGGCCACTTGATCCAACAAAAGCAACGGGTGTAGTAACTACAACAACAGGAGAAGTAGAAACCTCCTGAATAAGCGCAGAAGGAAGAGGTGGAGGAGCAGGAGCAACAACATCCTAAATAGGGGCAGAAAGATTAGGTTGAGGAGCAGGAGCAGCAACGGTAGCGAGAGCAGTGGCATGGACAGTCAACAAAGCTGAAGGTAGACCCTACAAACCAAAGGGGAGACCCAAACTGGGCATAAACCCTACAGCCTCCCTCACAGCGTGAAGGCTGAAAGGAGCCCTTGACTTCTTACGGCTTGACACCCAACACCATCATCATGCTTGCTCTTATCCAAAACAGAGGAAGGCACGTTGGGGGAGACCTCAACAACTTTATCATTAAGGTCAACCCTAGCAGTAGGTTAACCTCCTTCTCCAGCTAGAAGAACAACAACAAAAGGTGGCATAGCACTAGGTCTAACCTACTTCACAAAAGGCCTCCATGGAAAATCACCCATGATATTTGCAAAACAAACAAAAGCACAAAAAGTGTTAATTCATGCCAACATCAGACACAGAGGAAGACAAGGAAAAATATTTTACCATCCAAGGCAACGAGAGGATCATCCCCTGAGGCAAGAGACAAAATGGCCCACGCATCTAGCGAGGCCAGTAGTTGCTCCAAGATAGCCTTGTAAACCCTCTCCACTAGGGTCAACATATCCTCATCAAATGACTTGAAACTGGTAAGGTCTGATTGCTAGTAGAACGGGAAGCGGGGCTCCCCATCCCTGTTGAACATCAACGATAACCCATTTGTCGCAACCTACCCTTTGACGGGAGGGCGAGGAGAAATGCCAAAGGCGCGTCTTCTCATGAAGAAAACACGTGGAGTCACCACCAACGTTTATTTGAGGAAAACGTTAGAAAAACCAAAAAGATGAAGGTCTGCAGATTTTGAAAATGAGGGTTTGAGAGTTATTTACACATAGGGAAGGTATTAGCACCCCCCACCTCGTCACAAGGGATGGCAGACTTTAATCGAGTGTGCAAAACATGACTTCAAAATTTTGTATTTCCCTTTTTATATTTTTATATTTTTTTGGGGTCGACAAGGGTGTTGCCCTTGCTCCTACGTATCCTTAGGTGCGATGAGGAATTCAGATCTACGTAGTTCTTTAAGTCTGAAAGTTTGTGTGTTACATTGATTTTAATTTGCGAAACAAAAGTCGTTTAAGGCGTTGGACCTTGAAACGATGTCTTAAACTTTGAAAAGCATAGAGAATCATTAAGGCGTTGGACCTTGAAACGATCTTTTAAATTTGAAAAGAGGAGAGAGTCGTTAAGGCATTGGACCTCGAAACAATCTCAAGTGACTTTAATGAAGAGAAATTCAGTCATATGTTTATTTCATCTTGGTTTTATTCATTAACTTTCAATCTCTTTAAAAGATGACTTACGACATTAATGATCGGTTGAAACTTACTTTACAAGAAGAAAAGTGATTACTGGTGGTAGAAGAATGAGATGAATATGTGCAAAGCAACAAAGAGGACCCCTAAGGGTACATAGATCGCATTCAATCCTAAAAAAAAATACTAACCGGATGACGAACGAAGAACACCAAACGAAGAACGATGTAGAAGTTAATCATGGTCGCAATTCGGTAGTGCCTCGACCTCGTTTTTTCTTTTTCTTCTTCTTATTCTCTCTGATTTCTCTCAAAATCTTTCAATGTTGACCCTTGGAACCCTTTACTCAACCTCCCTCATGCCTATTTATAGCAAAAATGGCCCTAGGGGACATGGCAGCTCGCCCAGGCGAGTTGTTGCTTCAACCTGAAGTAACCTTGCTCGCTCAGGAGAGTTGGTTACTTCACCCCTAAGCTATTTAGGGGCCCAGGCGAGCCAGGGTTTAGAAAAAGGCTTAAAATGACCATTTTGCCCTCCCTTTGGGTATCTTTCACATTCTAAACCGAAACATTGAATGATTATCTATTTCACGCTGTAACTGGCAAGAATCAAAAGAGCAACAAACGATAGTCCCCAGATGAAATTGTGGTATGACACCATCAACCACAATGTTAGTAGCTAGGACCTTGAAGAAATAGTCCTTGAACAGCTTCTTGGTGTTCAAGGAATCCTAGCCTATCTTGCATGTCAATTTCATCTTAAAGAAATACAAAAATACCTACACACTAGATCGGATGTTGAAGAAGGGGCACAAGACCTCGAAGGCCTTCACCATGGCCCAACTATTAGGGTGAAGTTGAGAGGGGGCTACATTCAAGTGCACAAGCAGAGCACACCGAAAGTTGTTCAAAGGGAGTACCAAACCCAAAACATCAAAAAGACAGTAGTACATAAAAAAGAAGGATGGACTACCCAACACCGCCCTCAAAAAGGGAAAATTTTCATTCCCGCAAGCTTGGACGACTATTTGGTAGGATCCCTCAAGGTTTGCCAACCTCAATTGGCATTGTAAAGTAGCAACACTCACCAAAGAGGAAATGGAGGACCAATATTTCAAAACATCGTCCCTCACCCACTCATAGCCCATCGACGACAGGAGGGGACGATGGTTGCACCCTCCTACGAAGATGAGGGGTGCCTCCACCAACATGGCACGAGACCATCAACCTCTTCGAGGAAGAGGACTCACTATCGGAGGATCCATGACATGTCCTCCCGATCCACCAGGGGTTACTGAATCAAACCCCCGAAATCACTACCGCCTATACCCATGGTAGAGTCAGAGATGAAAGACATTCTAGAAGGGAATGTACCTTAAAACAAGAGAGATAATTGAAGAAAGAAAGCTCGCAAAGGTCGCAACAACACAAGGAGATTTCAAAAAAGGAAGCACAAGTTCAAAAGTGACAGTGATCACAAATCAAGTGTACACTCTATTTAAAGAGGGCATGACTCTTTGCTAACTGGCAGGAGCTAAAATGAGCCCCTAAAAGTTTGCACAACAATGCAGCCACACTACCCAAGCACCGCATCTTTAGTACGTGCCCTCTCCTCAAGAGACACATATGCAAGAGCAACACGTGTGCACTACACTCGCCTACATAAAAGACAAATGAAACGCTTGTCAATGCATTCCCCAACTGTCAAAAAAGGATAGAATTATCAAATACTAGGACTCCCTTCACTTGACATGTCTAATTTTTCCTGTAAAACCAAAATCATGTCCTCCCCAAACAACTTAACAGCAACAGCCCAAACAACACTTGTCCATCCTTGGGGGCTTGACAATCCCATGACCCTCCTATTTGTCAAGGCTACTACCTTTGACACCAAACAATCTCCCTTGACATCAGACAAAATATACATGGCAAGCTACGTGGCACTCCAATACACACGTCAACCCTCCATGTCAGTCTTGGCACAGGAGCACAGACACAATGCCCTTAGCAGTCAGGCTCCCAAACTGACAGGTTATCTCTAACCACTTCATTATTTGAATATGTTATAACCTCCTTATCACGTGGTAGGTATTCAATTATCTATAAGATATACATTATCTATAAGTTACAATTATCTACTAGTTATTATCTACAAGCTAGTAATTATCTGCAAGGGTTGTTACATCACTATAACAACCCCTATAAACAAGGATTCACAGCTCTCACTCCACTCTATAAGTACCAGGTTCTATCTCACCCTTATATATATATATATATATATATATATCATCCTCTCCTAATCTCACATATTTACTTGAGCAACAAAGTCATTTATTTTGCAGGTCCCCCCTCTTGTCCTTTTAACAAAGGGAACTCATCATCTGACATACGAGATTGTGGAGCCCATCTTGGTCACGTCCACCTTGATGTATGTCAACTCCAAATTTTGATAAGTCCAAGTTTTAAATATTATTTATATATTAACATATTTACATATATAGACATCATGTTATAAAAAATGGATCTACTTACCTAAAGAAAAAACTTCAATGATTTACTTAACTAAAAAGATAGTAAATAAGAAATGAATAATGATTTGCCTAAAAAAATCATTTTTTCATATAGAAATTAATATGAAAATATAGTTATATTACAATTATTATCATAAAAATGAATTAAAAAAGCAAATTTTATTCTAATAATTTAGACGTTAATGTGATATTAAGTAAATTATTCATCACCATGAGTTAAGCGTAAATCCCTTACTTGTTTTCATAAAAAAAATCATTCTCATAAGTTCTATTTTAGAAAAAATTTATAATGAAAATCTACGCATAGATATCAATTTATAAAATGAAATTTTAATTTACATAGATAAAAGGTATTTTTCAATAATTTAAAAATAAGAAAAATAAATAAATAAATAATTATTTGTGTAAATCATAAGTTTAGATATCAATTTTACTCCCACTTTGTATTCCTCCTAATTTTATAAATTGCCGATTTTGGTCCCATAGTAGGTTATTAACTAATAACTATGATAATTAGAGATATTAAATTAATTGTAAATTAAATAAAAATTATTGATCATTAAAAAACTTTAATACAAGACTATTATTAATCCTAATAAGATTATTAATTTTTTTATAATTAATGGTTTTAATTAATTTGGAATTAAACTAATGATTTAATTAATTGAATTATTCGTTAATAATCTATCACGAGGACCAAAATCACTAATTTATAAAATTAGGGGACCAAAATCATGAATTTGAGAAACTTGGAAGACCAAAATTACTATTTAACCTATAATTAAGATTAATTTCTAGGTATTTTGATGTTCACATCTAAAATTACCATTGTATCTTTTAAACTTTTGGGGCAAAAGGAAATTACCATTGTGTCCTTTTAAAGTTTTGGGGAAAAAAACTTCACTTGTGTATACTACTTTATATAATAAAAGATTAAAGTGATTAAAAGATTATATAGGTTGGAGTTGATATCTATATTATTATTTTTAATATAAATAATTAGATGTTAGACACGTCGATAGATAGTATCCATTGATTAACATCAATTAGGTCTATATAAATGTATTCTTCTTTAAGAAATGAATGAATGAGAAATTGATCGAGGCCGTACCCGAATCAAATAAACATGATAATGCAGTAACTAGAAAGTGATCCTAGGTCGTTTCCCAACGAGCAATGATAAACCAAATGTTCATAATATACTTGCAGTAACAGTGACGATTGGGGGGGGGTTGTTTGTTTTGTGATTTAAGGAGCAGAGCAAGTAAACTGGAATACGAAACTAGTAATATTAAAAATGGGTTGTTTCCTCTGATTCAGAAGCCATTCTCTTATCCTGGGTTATGGAGAATTCGTCCCTAACAGTAACCACTTAATCCAACCCTATTTCAATTTACTAAGCGAAAATCAACCTAGGGTTGTCAATACGTGATTAGGCACCACATAAACCAGTTAGCCCTTCGTCCATTAAGCATGAACGCAAGTTAGGCTTAGAGGCAATTAATCGAACACGAAGCGTGCACTGATTAATGTTCACGAATTTGGGTTAACTGGTGAAGGGAAAACTGCCAGGGAACCACATTATAAACGAAACCTCAAAGAGAGTTGGGCTTCTTCCTCAGAAGGAAACAACACCAGAATAATTAGCCTTCCATAGATCCAAATAGAAAACGTAAATGAAACATGAAGCAGAAACGTGAATAACAAAAACATAAATGAGACAGAAACGAAAATGAAAACAGAAACGTAAATGAAAGTAGAAGAAGAAACAAGAACGAAATTGTAATTAGAAGCAGGAAATGGGAAATTGCATTAAGAACGAAAACAGTAGCATTAGAACAGAAAGAACTTAAAACCCTAAACAAAGCTCTGAATAATGAATGGCATAACAGAATGCCTTGCACGAATCCCAAGGCTGCTATTTAAAAAGAGTCACTCAAGGTCACTGGGCCCTATTACAATACTCTGGCCCAAAACGAAATAAACACTAAACCACATAAAATAAAATTGCGAAATTTCCTAATTAAAAATTAACTAAGGTAAGCGCTGCTTTATTTGCCCTCTTCAAGTCCACAACCAAAATACGGATTAAGCCCAATGTTTCATTAATTCCTGAAATTAGATTAAAAACATCAAATTAGCTAAATGAGACCAAATAATAAAACTGCCTAATTAATTGACAATTAAGACCAATCAGTAATTAAAATGGTGCAAAAAGGGTTTAGAAAATAGAAGAAAATGATGGCACATCAGAAATAAATGAAATTTACATTGTTTTCGTATTATTTTCTTTGTTGTTTTCTCTAGTCTTTGAGGCTTAAATACATTTTTAGTCTTTTAAATTTGGATAATTATTTTTTTAGTCCTCAAAAAAATATTTTTATTAGTCCCTCAAATTTTTTAAAAGCTACTTTTAGTTCCTTTCATTATTTGTGGCAACTTCACATAGTCATAAATTCAAAGGCCATGTTATGAACCAAATAAATAAACAAATTCCATGTTAACTGATGTAGCTCCATATAGAGCTTGTAGGCCTTGGATCTTCTTCATCAATGGAGTCATTTTCTTCTTGAAGATCAATGGCAACGAAATACAAATAGAGGAAAAGTGATTAGAGACGCCACTTCAAGAAGAAGATGAGTCAAGAACAAGCTCACCACCATAGGAGGCCATGGATAAGAGCTTGAAGGTAGGAGAAGATGAGTGGAGAGAGAGGGAGAGAAGGTGATGAAGCTCCATATGGAGCTTGTAGGCCTTGGATCTTCTTCATCAATGGAGTCCTTTGCTTCTTGAAGATTAATGGCAGCGGAATGAAGAAGGAAGAAAGATGATTGGAGACACCACTTTTACGAGAAGATGAGTCAAGAACTTTTATTTTCAAAAAAATTACCCATTTCTTGAACATATCCTATGATTCAAAGAAAAACATGCAAAGTCGTACATGCACACAGAATTGACCCAAAATATTAAACTAAAAATCCGACGAAACTAATCAACATTAACAAATTAACACAACTAACAAATTAACAAAACCAACAAAACTAACAAAAACCAAAGAACACTCCCCCCCCCCCATACTTAAACAACACATTGTCCTCAATGTAGCACAATTAACATATTAAAACAATTAAACCATCAAATAGAATTGGACAAGTGTAATAAAAGCAAAGAAGGAGATAGGAAAAGAAGAACTCCCTAAGTCATGGTGGAGGAAGAGTAGGGTGGAGTAAGGAAGTCTCTTCCACCACTACGTCCACTAAAGAAGGGTTCGTGAGGAATGACTTAAGTCGATGTCCGTTGACCTTGAAGCTCTTGTTTGTGGAGTCGCTTTTGATCTCAATTGTACCATAAGGAAAAACATTAGTAACAACAAAAGGACCAATCCACTTAGACCTCAACTTACCACTCATGAGTCCAAGCCTAGAATTATACAACAGCATTTTTTGCCCAACCATGAAGTCCTTCTTAACTATCATGCTATCATGGAACTTCTTGGTCTTTTCTTTGTAGAACTTGGCATTCTCGTAGGCTTCTAGGCGGATTTCGTCTAACTCACTCAGTTGCAACTTTCTTTCCTCACCAGCTTGATCCATAGAGAAGTTGCAAGTCTTCACTGCCCAGTATGCTTTGTACTTAATTTCCACTGGAAGATGACATGCCTTTCCAAAGACAACCCGATAAGGTGACATTCCTATGGGTGCTTTGTAGGCAGTCCGATGTGCCCAGAGAGCATCATCAAGCCTGGTACTCCAATCTTTCCTGCATGGCTGCACAATCTTCTCTAAAATTCTCTTGATCTCTCTGTTAGAAATTTCTGCCTGTCCATTGGTCTGGGGGTGGTATGGTGTGGATACCCTGTGTACCACCCCGTACTTTTTAAGAAGGGCATGCATTTTTCTGTTGCAAAAATGGGTTCCTTGATCACTAACAATTGCTTTAGGTACTCCAAACCTGCAAAACAGATTAGACCTGACAAAATCTGCAACAACCTTAGCATCATTAGTTCTAGTGGGCTTGGCTTCCACCCATTTTGAAACATAGTCAACTGCAAGGAGAATGTAAACATAACGAAAAGAGACAGGAAAAGGGCCCATGAAATCTATACCCCAGACATCAAACACCTCACAGAATAGCATAGGTTGCTGAGGCATTTATTGTCGCCATGTAAGTGTATTTCTTGCTCTCTGACACTGCTCACAAGTGCTGCAGATCTTCCACGCATCTTTAAAGATGGTGGGCCAATAAAAACCACAATCAAGCACTTTGCGAGCTGTCCTTTGAACACCCAGATGACCTCCCGGTGCGGAAGAATGACAGAACTGCAGGACTGAGTCAGTCTCATGATCTGGAATGCATCGTCTAATGACCTGATCACTGCACAATTTCCACAAGTAGGGGTCATCCCAAATAAAATGCTTAGCATCACTTTTAATTTTATCTTTTTGGGCCTTAGATGCTAAGGGAGGAAAAACAGAAGCAACCAAATAATTGACAATGTTAGCAAACCAGGGAGTAGAAAGAGAGTCAGAAATACTATACAGTATATACAAATGATCATCCGGGAAATCATCCCGAATGGGTGAATTCGCATCCGATACACGTTCGATCCGACTCAAATGATCAGCAACTAAATTTTGTGCTTCGCTCCTATCACGAATCTCCAAGTCAAACTCTTGAAGCCAGAGCATCCATCGGATCAACCTAGGCTTAGAATCAGCCTTCTTCAACAAGTACTTTAGAGCTGCATGGTCAGTATAAACAATGATGCGGGTACCAAGCAAATAAGATCGAAATTTTTCGAGAGCAAAAACTATGGCTAGAAGCTCCTTCTCAGTAGTAGTATAATTCGCTTGGGCAGCATCTAAAGTCCTAGAAGCATAATATATCACCCTGGGCAATTTATCAATTTTCTGAGCAAGGACAGCCCCCAACGCATAATTTGATGCATCACACATAAGCTCAAAAGGGGCTGTCCAATCGGGTGCCTGGATGATGGGGGTGGTAGTCAGCGCTATTTTGAGGCAATCAAAAGCCTCTTTGCATCTGTCATTAAAGTCAAACTCCACCTCCTTTTGCAACAAGTTGGACAGTGGAAGGGCTACTTTGCTAAAATCCCTTATAAAGCGCCTGTAGAATCCTGCATGACCAAGAAAAGATCGCACCTCTCGAACACAAGAGGGGTAAGGCAATTGTGAAATAACAGAAATTTTTGCAGGATCTACTTCAATACCCTTATTGGAAATAATGTGGCCTAAAACTATACCTTGCTCAACCATAAAATGACATTTTTCAAAATTTACAACAAGGTTAGTTTCAATGCATCTATTCAAAACTTTTTCCAAACTATCCAGACAACCATCAAAAGAGGATCCATACACAGTGAAATCATCCATGAATACCTCTATGCAATTTTCTAAGAAGTCACTGAAAATACTAATCATGCACCGCTGGAAGGTACCAGGGGCATTGCACAGGCCGAAAGGCATCCTCCTATAGGCAAAAGTGCCGAAGGGGCAGGTGAATGTGGTCTTTTCCTGATCCTCAGGAGCAATAGTAATTTGCATATAACCAGAAAAACCATCAAGGAAACAGTAGTGAGATTTACCTGCCAGGCGCTCAAGCATCTGGTCAATGAATGGCAGGGGAAAATGGTCCTTTTTGGTAACTTGGTTCAGCCTCCTATAGTCAATGCAGACTCTCCAACTGTTCTGCACCAGAGTAGAAATCAGCTCCTCGTTCTCATTTTTGATCACTGTGAGGCCGGTCTTCTTCGGGACTACCTGGACGGGACTCACCCATTGGCTGTCGGAGATAGGATAAATGATTCCAGCTTGCAAAAGCTTGGTTATCTCCTTCTTCACTACATTAAGAATCATCGGGTTGAGTCTTCTCTGTGGCTTTCTTACTGGTTTAGCTCCATCATCTAAATTTATTTGATGCATACATGTGGATGGGCTAATACCAGGAATGTCTGCCAGGGTCCATCCTATAGCTTTCTTATGCTTCTTGAGAACAGACAACAACTTCTCCTCTTGCTCATCAGTAAGGGAGGCAGATATAATCACTGGAAAACTTTTGCTATCATCCAAGTAAGCATATTTTAAATTTGATGGCAGAGGCTTCAATTCTGGTGTGGTTGGCTAGGTAGTGGTAGAAGGAGATGGTTTCTCAGCCTGTACCTCATAAAGAAAGTCAGAGGTATGTGTACTTCCTAAAACATGGTTAGTCTTATCTGACTCTATAAAATCAATCTCAAGAGGTAAAACACCACCACCAGACATGCAATCAATATCACTTTCAGATTCACTTTCAGCATCAAATTCAGACATATGATCAAGTACAATTTCAGACTCAATGCATGAAGAGTGAGAGGTATGCAGATTAGAGTAAAGATCAGTCATGTATTCATCAACAACATGGTCAATTATTTCAGCACGAAATACAAAAAGATCTTCAGATGGGTATTTCATAGCATCCAGAATATTAAAATGAACAGTTATATCACCAAACTCCATGGATAGTGTGCCTGCATAAACATCTATCTTAGTTCTAGCAGTTTTCATAAAGGGTCTGCCTAGAATGACGGGAACTGATCCTTGAGAAAATCCATCTTCCATATTCAAAATATAAAAATCAACAGGGAAAATTAGTTCACCAACTCTAACTAAGACATCTTCTATGAAACCAACAGGGTAGGCAACACTTCTATTAGCTAAATGAATTACCACATCAGTTGACTGCAAGGGACCTAGAGATAGAGAATTAAAAATAGACAGAGGCATAACACTAACAGAAGCTCCTAAATCTAGCATGGCATTGTCAAACTTACTATTCCCTATAATACAAGGTATGCTGAATGTACCTGGATCTTTACATTTTTTAGGAATTTGGGGAACAGATTTACCGATCAGTGCAGAGACATTTCTGCCCATGCTAATTCGTTCACTTCCTTTAAGATTCCTCTTATTAGTGCACAGCTCCTTCAAGAATTTGGCATATCTTGGAATTTGCTTTATTGCATCCAGCAGAGGTATGTTTACCTCTACTTTTCTGAATGTTTCCAAGATTTCTTTCTCTGCCTCTTCCATTTTTTTGTTGGAAACTGCTCTTGGAGGGAATGGAAGAGGAGGAATGTGTTGCTTCTGCAAATCAGAATTACCAGTGGAAGATTCACCTGCACAGAAATTGTTAGGTAAATTTTTGTCGTTACCTTTTTCTGGAGTAGAGTGAAGTTTGGCAGGTTCATTTGCAGATGAGGAAGGTGTTACGGGTTGAGGTCCTTGACACTAATTTCCCGACCTCAATGAAATGGCACTGACATTTTTGGGATTTTGGACAGCTTGGGAAGGCAGCTTGTCAGAATTCTGGGATTGTTGTTGATTCAATTGTGTAGCCAATTGTCCCATCTGATTGGTTAAGCTCTGAATGGAGGTTCTGGTCTCTTGTTGAAACTGCATGTTCTGCATAGTCATTTGCCTCACAAGTTCTTCGAGGGAAGGTTGTTGATGAGTCTCAACTGTTGGTTGTTTCTGGGGCTGTTGCTGTTGTTGGATTGGTGGAGGAATGTATGGTGTGCTTGGGCCAGCAACATTTTGGAAGGAAGGAGCAGGCTGCTGTTGTTGTTGCTGAGGGCTAGACCATCTGAGATTAGGGTGATTCCTCCATCCAGGGTTGTATCTGTTGTTGGAGAGGTCATAATTGTTCTGCTGTGGTTGATTTTGCTACTGAGGTTGAGGAGGTCTATTGTAAATATTAGCAGCATAAGCTTCGGGCTGCTCAATTGCTCCAGGTTGCTGCATGGAAGGGCTAAGGTCTGTATGGTGGTCAGCAGAGGAGCACAAACCATAGACCCTTGCAACAGGTACAAATTTCTGGTTCAAAGCCAACTGGGTTACCAAGTTAACCAATGCATCCAGTTTGCCTTCAAGCTTCTTAGTTTCAGATGATGCAACTGAGTTTGTAGCTACCTCACGCACTCCTCTAATGACTATAGCATCATTTCTGGCGCTAAACTGCTGGGAGTTGGAAGCCATCTTCTCAATTAAATTTCTGGCTTCAGCAGGAGTCATGTCTCCAAGGGCTCCACCACTGGCAGCATCTATCATACTTCTCTCCATATTACTGAGTCCTTCATAAAAATATTGGAGAAGCAGCTGCTCTAAAATCTAATGGTGAGGGCAACTGGCACATAGTTTTTTAAATCTCTCCCAGTATTCATACAGGCTCTCTCCACTGAGTTGTCTAATACCTGAGATATCCTTCCTAATGGTTGTGGTCCTGGAAGCAGGGAAATTTTTTTCTAAGAATACTCTCTTCAGGTCATCCCAGCTCGTGATGGACCTTGGAGCAAGGTAATACAGCCAGTCCTTTGCCACTCCCTCTAAAGAATGAGGAAAAGCCTTCAGAAATATATGATCCTCTTGGACATCTGGGGGTTTCATGGTGGAGCAGACAATATGAAATTCCTTCAAATGTTTGTGCGGGTCTTCACCTGCAAGGCCATGAAACTTTGGAAGCAAATGAATTAGTCCAGTTTTAAGAACATATGGGACATCCTCATCAGGGTATTGGATGCACAAGCTTTCGTAGGTGAAATCAGGTGCAGCAATTTCCCTTAGAGTCCTCTCACGGGGTGGAGGTTGTGCCATGTTCTCAGAATGTTCAAAATCAGAATGCTCAGAATCAGAATGCTCAAAATTGTAATGCTCAAAATCAGGATGTTCAAAATCACCAATAACATAATGCACAGATTCACCAGTAATGGAATGCTCAGGATGATCAAAAGGTATAAAATGATGCCTAACTAATCTATGAAATTTCCTATCTATCTCAGGATCAAAGGGTTGTAAGTCAGATGGATTGCCTCTAGTCATACACTACATTCAGCATGCACAACTAGTTACTTTGTCATGTAAATAAAGGTGCAGGTTTGAACTACAACTACCCTCAAATGATATCCAAATGACTTGAAATTTTGTGAGAAACCTTATAAAATGATGAGAAGATAGCACAAAAAATTTCAGGCAAAAATTCAAAGTCTAACTATGGAAGCTATAAATGGTAGATTAAGAAAAATAAGTGAATAAAACTTAAAAAATAAAAAAACTTTTGACAGAATCACTATTTTTGGACGATGGAGACCTCAACCAGCCTATGGCAGGCTGCCATGACGTAGGAAATTTTTTTCTACCCCAAATACATATATAATAATTGCGATTCTGATACCGGAGCAAAAGTTATGGCCGTTTGAAGTTTCGACAAACACAAAATTTGCTACTTTTTTGGAACTTTCAAATCTGACCAAACTAAAGGCTCTAGCTATTTTTCCCACAAAATATAGATTAAAAGAAGTTACCACAAAAAAATTCAGCCAAAAATAACAACTCTAGCTACTAAAACAAAAAATCTCAAATAATTCAGCATGGGTGGTCGCTAAAATCCGTCTCTACTTGATTTCTACTACTACTCTGTTTTGCCGCAAGCAAAAGTGGTCGCTAAGTCCGTCGCAAAACACTATTCACAACAAAACACCCAAACTGAAACAGGGGAAGCGCTTAATAGGAAAACTGAAACAGAACACACACTAAACAAAATACCAAGACACTAAACAACACTAACACACATACTAACACAATACTAACAATTAAACATAAAACACGAAGGAATTAAACACACAACACTAGCTAGCTATTATGAATCTTTGGACACTGCTCCCCGGCAAAGGCGCCAAGTTTGATCGAGGTCGTACCCGAATCAAATAAACATGATAATGCAGTAACTAGGAAGTGATCCTAGGTCGTTTCCCAACGAGCAATGATAAACCAAATGTTCATAATATACTTGCAATAATAGTGACGATTGGGGGGGGGGGGGTTGTTTGTTTTGTGATTTAAGGAGCAGAGCAAGTAAACTGGAATACGAAACTAATAATATTAAAAATGGGTTGTTTCCTCTTATTCAGAAGCCATTCTCTTATCCTGGGTTATGGAGAATTCGTCCCTAACAGTAACCACTTAATCCAACCCTATTTCAATTTACTAAGCGAAAATCAACCTAGGGTTGTCAATACGTGATTAGGCACCACATACACCAGTTAGCCCTTTGTCCATTAAGCATGAACGCAAGTTAGGCTCAGAGGCAATTAATCGAACACGAAGCGTGCACTGATTAATGTTCACGAATTTGGGTTAACTGGTGAAGGGAAAACTGCCAGGGAACCACATTATAAACGAAACCTCAAAGAGAGTTGGGCTTCTTCCTCAGAAGGAAACAACACCAGAATAATTAGCCTTCCATAGATTTAAACAGAAAACGTAAATGAAACATGAAGCAGAAACGTGAATAACAAAAACGTAAATGAGACAGAAACGAAAATGAAAACAGAAACGTAAATGAAAGTAGAAGAAGAAACAAGAACGAAATTGTAATTAGAAGCAGGAAATGGGAAATTGCATTAAGAACGAAAATAGTAGCATTAGAACAGAAAGAACTTAAAACCCTAAACAAAGCTCTGAATAATGAATGGCATAACAGAATGCCTTGCACGAATCCCAAGGCTGCTATTTAGTTCCTTTCATTATTTGTGGCAACTTCACATAGTCATAAATTCAAAGGCCATGTTATGAACCAAATAAATAAACAAATTCCATGTTAACTGATGTAGCTCCATATAGAGCTTGTAGGCCTTGGATCTTCTTCATCAATGGAGTCATTTTCTTCTTGAAGATCAATGGCAACGAAATACAAATAGAGGAAAAGTGATTAGAGACGCCACTTCAAGAAGAAGATGAGTCAAGAACAAGCTCACCACGATAGGAGGCCATGGATAAGAGCTTGAAGGTAGGAGAAGATGAGTGGAGAGAAAGGGTGATGAAGCTCCATATGGAGCTTGTAGGCCTTGGATCATCTTCATCAATGGAGTCCTTTGCTTCTTGAAGATTAATGGCAGCGGAATGAAGAAGGAAGAAAGATGATTGGAGACACCACTTTTACGAGAAGATGAGTCAAGAAGAAGCTCACCACCATAGGAAACCATGGATAAGAGCTTGAAGGTAGGAGAAGATGAGTGGAGGGATAAGGAGAGAAGGAGCACGAAATTTTGTGCCTCATAAGAGCTCTAAACTTTGAATTGTAATTCTCAAATGATAAAAGTTGAAAAGATGAACACACATAGCCTCTATTTATAGCCTAAGTGTCACACAAAATTGGAGGGAAATTTGAATTTCTATTCACATTTCATTTGAATTTGAAATTCAATTTGTGGAGCCAAAATTTCACTAATTATGATTAGTGAATTTTAGTTATGGTTTAGTCCACTAATCCAAGATCAAGTCCAAGATTCTCCACTAAGTGTGCTTAGGTGTCATGAGGCATGTAAAGCAAGAAGGACATGCACAAAGTGTGACTATATAATGTGGCAATGGGTGTAGCAAGCAAATGCTCAGCTACCCCTCTAAAATTTAATTGGATTGGGCTTTTCCTAATTCAATTAAATTTATTTCCCAACACACACATCAAATATTAACTTAAATACGTGTGAAATTACAAACTACCCCTAATACAAAAACTAGTCTAAGTGCCCTAAAATACATGGGCTAAAAAATTCTACATTTCTAGGGTACCTGTTAGTCGTCTTATATGACTAACTTTTGTATAGAAAACATTTTCCAAAACTTGTATAGTTCCCCCAATTTATGGTTATTTTGTAGTGATTTTGTAAATAAATCTTGTTTTATTGTTAAAGTTGTCTCTAGAATATTTCCATTGGATTTAATGATGAAATCTGTGCAATTTCAGGTGAAAAAGAGGCTAAGTCATGAAGCGCCAGTACCTTACCTACATTATGGAGCCCTAAATACAAGGCCCAAAAATAATGAAAACCTAGTCTAATATGTACAAAGATAAGTGGACCCAACCTTGGCCCATGGGCTCAAAAATCTATCCTGAGGTTCATGAGAACCCTAGGGTCTTCTTTAGCAACTCTAGCCCAATCCTCTTGGAGCCTCTTGCTCATGACTCTAGTGACTGGCCCTTCCTAGGGAGGATTGCATCATCCCCTCCCCCTAGGAGGTCTGACCTATAGGAATTGTTATTGATCCTCTCCGAGACCTGAAAAGGTCCATCCGATCTAGGGCTAAGCTTGGATTTCTTTTTAGTAGGGAATCTATCCTTCCTAAGATGGAGCCAAACCTAGTCCCCCTTATTAAGAACTAGCTCCTTTCTTTCTCTATTACCTTTAGTTGAATACACCTTTATTTTGTTCTCTATTTGGTTCTTAACCCTCTCATGCAACTTCTTTACAAACTCTGACCTAGATTTCCCTCTACACCTCTTTGGGTTCTAGGAAGCCCAAGGACAAAGTCCATACTAATGTCTACCCAAGGTGCAGATGGGATGGGTAAGGGTGTATATAGCCCATGAGGCATCACCCTAGACTTGGTTTGTAAACAAGCCACACACCTAGTGCAATGCTTATGGACATCTTTCTTCATATGGGGCCAATAAAACTTTTCTTTGAGTAAGACAAGGGTCTTGTCTATCCCAAAGTGGCCCATGAGCCCACCCTCATAGCTCTCTTTCACAAGTAATTTCCTGATGGATCCTTGGGGTATGCAAAGCTTTCCCTCTTTGAACAAATACCCCTTAACCAAATAAAATCCATCTTGGGCCTTTTTCCCACAACTCTCATAAATGGGAGAGAAATGTTCATCTGAAGCATACAATTCCCTAATGTTATCAAATCCTAAAATTTAAGCTCCTGGGGAGCAAAACAATGTGTGCCTCCTAGAGAGGGCATCAGTTACCACATTTCTTTTTCCTTTTTTGTATTTGATAACATATGGAAATTGCTCTAGGTACTCTACCCATTTTGCATGCATTTTGTTTAACTTGTTTTGCCCTCTAATGTACTTAAGTGATTCATGATCACTATGAATGACAAATTCCTTGGAAACAAGGTAATGTTACCAAGTTTGGAGGGCTCTTATTAAGGCATAAAACTCTTTAGCATAGGTGGGGTAGTTGAGGGTGGCACCATGAAGTTTTTCACTAAAATAAGCAATAGGGTGCCCACCTTGTAACAATACAACTCCAACTCCCACTCAAAAGGCATCACATTCTAGCTCAAAATTTTTAGAAAAGTCAAGAAGAGCTAGAACAGGTGCCTTAGTAAGCTTTTCTTTGAGAAAAGCAAAGGCTTGCTCTTGTCTTTCACCCCAAGTAAATGCCACATTCTTCTTCACCATCCCATTGAGAGGTGAGGCAATTGTAGAGAAATTAGGAACAAACCTTCTATAGAAGCTTACTAACCCATGGAAGCTCCTAATATCTCCCACACTTTTTAAGGTGGGCCATTCTTGGATGGCCTTGATTTTCTTAGGGTCCACTTGGACCCCATTTCTACCAACTACAAACCCTAAGAAAACAATATTATCTACACAAAAGGTACAGTTTTTAGGGTGGGCCATTCTTGGATGGCCTTGATAAAATGGTTCAGCTTATACAGAAGCTTTACATCAAATTTTAGTAATGATCCACTAACCTAGAATTAAAAGAACTTAATGGCATTAACCTAGGAAATTGAAGGAACTTAATGGCTGAGTGTAACTGAAATTGTGGCAACCAAAAGTCACCCCCAATAGCCATCAAGTCAGCCACCATTTGGTCTCCCAAAAGGCTGATGCCTAGGTTGCCAATTGGGCCCTTATTACAACTTGAACTAAACCTAACTAAAGCCCTTTTAGTTGATTAACCCAAAACATATTTTTGTGTTGGATCGAGTGGCCTCAGAATAATTAAGAAGGGGGGGGGGTTGAATAAATTATTCCTAAAACCTTACCAATTAAAAAATACTCTTTTAAGGCTTTTACTTATGTTGTTAAGAGAATATGGAGTAGAAGAGAAACTTAACAGAAAGTAAAAGCGGAAATTAAATGCACAGCAGAAAGTAAAAGAGTAGGGAAGAAGGAAACAAACACACAAGGATTTTTATACTGGTTCAGCACAAACCCGTGCCTACCTCCAGTCCCCAAGCGACCTGTGATCCTTGAGTTTCTTTCAACCTTGTAAAAATCCTTTTACAAGCAAAGATCCACAAGGGATGTACCCTCCCTTGTTCTCTTTGAACCTAGTGGATGTACCCTCCACTAGAACTGATCCACAAGAGATATACCCTCTCTTGTTCTCAGTCAAACCCAAGTAGATGTACCCTCTACTTGTACCACAAAGGATGTACCCTCCAATGTGTTAAGACAAAGATCTCAGGCTGTTACACCTTTGATACTCTGTGAATGGGGATACAAAAGAATTCTCAGACGGTTAAACCTTTTAACGCTTTTGTATTAGGGAATGGGAAGAATCAAAAGAATTCTCAGACTGTGTCGTGTTGAATTCTTTGACAAGGGAGAAGGGAGACACAAAAGAATTTAGGCGGTTAGTCCTTCCTTCTTTTGGAAAAGAGAGAAAAGAGACACAAAAAGAATTCAGGCGGTTAGTCCTTGGCGAATTCTTTTTGGCAAAGGGAGAAGAGAAGGAAAAGGATGAATAACACAAGTTTTCAAGGTTAGGAAAACCAGAAAACTTCAGAAAGCTTTTGCTACAAAGAAGAAGAAGAAGTTCAAAGAGATTCAAGGCTTGTAAAGGATTGTTTGAATGAATTGGAAAAGTGTTCAAGATTGGAAATGATTGATTCTAAAATGCAAAACAAAGCCTTGCTTTTATAGACTCTTCATGTCTGGTCAAGAAGACCATTCAGAAGAGTTATAACTTTTAGAAAAACTTAAAACCCATTTGAAAAAGTCAAAACCTTTGTGAAGAGTTACATCTTTAGATTTTTCAGAAACAAACACTGGTAATCGATTACCAAATATGTGTAATCGATTACACAAAGCTTTTGAGTGAAACAATGTGACTCTTCACATTTAAATTTGAATTTCAACGTTCAAGGACACTGGTAATCGATTACCAAAACATTGTAATCGATTACAGCCTTTTGAAAATATTTGGAACGTTGTAAATTCAGTTTGAAAACATTTTCAAACTTATTTTGCTACTGGTAATCGATTACAACAATATGGTAATCGATTACCAGAGAGTAAAAACTCTTTGGTAAAGGTTTTGTCAAAAACTCATGTGCTATTCAAATTTTTGAAAAAACTTTTTAATACTTATCTTGATTGAGTCTTTTCTTCATTCTCGAATCTTGAGTCTTGAATCTTGATCTTGATTCTTGATTCTTGATTCTTGAATCTTGATCTTTGATTCTTGAGATCTTGAATCTTGAATCTTGATACTTGTTTGTAGGCTTTCTTCTTGAGTCTTGAATTCTTGATTCTTGAATCTTGATCTTGATCTTGATTCTCTTGAGATGTTCTTTGATTCACTTGAGCTTTTTGTTCATCATCTTTTGTTGTCATTATTGTTATCATCAAAACACCTTTTAATCATTGTTGATTCATCATAAAGCTTTGCTTCCACAATCTCCCCCTTTTTTATGATGACAACTTCTGAAATCAAGAAACACACACACACTTTTTCCTAGTCGATCACTCTTATAAATGCTCCCCCTTTGTTTTTGAATTTATGCTTATCTTAAAAATAAGTTGATTACTCATGTGAATTCTTGATTTAATCCCATTTCTCTCCTCCTTTGGCATCAACAAAAAGCCAAAGTGCGTACCAAATAAATTTAATTTAAACATCCATTTAATGTTCATAAAAAATATCAACCAAATCATGAAGCAAGAAGTACGAACTATGAAACTATGAAGCAAACAACCATGCATAGATAAATTATAAACTCCACATAGTCAAATAACATACTTAATAATTGTTCAAACATTCCATGCAAATAAGGAAATAATAAATTGTTCAAATACCATAGTAATATAGAGATTTATTTTGATAAGTCACTAACATCTATTAGTCCTAATTCTCTTCTTATGTTATAGAAAGTATCTTTACTTAGTGGTTTCGTAAAGATGTCTGCTAGTTGATTTTTAGTATCTACAAATTCTAAAACAACATCACCTTTTAAAACATGATCTCTAAAATGATGCCTAATTTCTATATGCTTGGTTCTAGAACGAAGAACTGGATTTTTAGATATGTTTATGGCACTTGTGTTGTCACATTTTATGGGAATATGATCTAATACTATTCCATAGTCAGATAGTTGTTGTTTCATCCACAAAATTTGTGCACAACAACTACCAGCAGAAATATATTCTGCTTCCGCTGTGGATAAAGCTACACTATTTTGTTTCTTGCTATTCCAAGACACAAGTGCAGACCCTATGAATTGACATGTACCACTAGTACTCTTTCTATCTGTTTTTGATCCAGCAAAGTCTGAATCTGAGTATCCTACTAGGTTACATAAAGAATTCTTAGGATACCATAATCCTAAACTAATTGTTCCTAATAGATATCTTATGATTCTTTTTACTGCCAATAAATGTGAAAACTTTGGACTTGATTGAAATCTGGCACACATGCATACACTAAACATAATATCTGGCCTACTTGCAGATAAGTAAAGTAGAGATCCAATCATACCTCTATATTGCTTCGGATCAACAGGTTGTCCAGATTCATCTTTATCAAGATAACAACTTGTATTCATAGGAGTAGCCAAGTGTTTTGAGTTTTCCATTCCAAATCTCTTAATGAGTTCTTTGCAATAGTTTGCTTGATTGACGAAGATCCCATCATTTGTTTGTTTGATTTGTAATCCAAGAAAGTAATTTAACTCACCCATCATAGACATCTCAAACTCACTTTGCATATCAATAGAAAACTCCTTGCACAAAGATTCATTAGTAGATCCAAAGATTATATCATCAACATAAATTTGTACTAACAAGATATCATTATCCTTCTTTTTTATGAATAAGGTAGTATCTACTTTCCCTCTAGTAAAATTCTTTTCTAATAGGAATTTACTTAATCTTTCATACCAAGCCCTAGGTGCTTGTTTTAGGCCATAAAGTGCCTTCTTTAATCTATAGACATGGTCTAGTTTTTGTGAATCTTCAAACCCAGGAGGTTGTTCTACATATACCTCCTCCTGAATCAGACCATTTAAGAAAGCACTTTTGACATCCATTTGATATAGTTTAAAATTCATAATAGATGCATATGCAAATAACATCCTAATTGCTTCTAATCTAGCTACAGGTGCAAAAGTTTCTTCCTAGTCTATACCTTCTTCTTGGTTATATCCTTTTGCTACAAGTCTAGCTTTATTCCTAATTACTATACCATTTTCATCCAATTTATTTCTAAATACCCATTTAGTTCCTATGATTGGATAATCTGAAGGTTTTTCTACTAATTCCCATACATCATTTCTTTCAAATTGATTTAATTCTTCTTGCATAGCTACTATCCAATGATCATCTATAATAGCTTCTTTAAAGTTTTTAGGTTCTATTACTGAAACAAATGCCATATTATTGCATAAATCTTTAAGAGAATGTCTAGTTGTTAACCCTTTTGAGATATCGCCGATGATGTTATCAAGAGGATGATTTCTCGAAGTTTTCCATTCTTTAGGAAGATTATCATTTTCTTGTGTTGTGTCATCTTGATCATCCTTGTCTTCATCATCTCTCTTTCTTTTCAGATTTCTTCCTTCATTTTGAGTATCTTCCAAAGTATCTGTAATATCATCAACAAACTCCTTTCTCAGGGAAGTAATGTTAGTTTCATCAAAAGTAACATGTATTGATTCCTCAATTGTCATAGTTCTTTTGTTGTATATTGTAAATGCTTTACTATGTAAGGAATATCCAAGGAAGATACCCTCATCTGCCTTGGCATCAAACTTTCCTAGACATTCTTTACCATTGTTTAGAACAAAACATTTACATCCAAAAACATGTAAATGTGCAATATTTGGTTTTCTATTGTTAAAAAGTTTATATGGAGTTTTCTTAAGAATAGGTCTGATTAAGGCTCTATTCATAATATAACATGCGGTGTTAACCGCTTCTGCCCAAAAGTATTTTGGAAGAGGTGTGTCATTTAAAAGAGTTCTAGCAATTTCTTCTAGGGCTCTATTTTTCCTTTCTACTACTCCATTTTGTTGAGGTGTCCTGGGTGCAGAAAAATTGTGTTCTATACCATACTCATCACAAAACATTTCAAAATCATTGTTTTCAAATTCACCTCCATTTTCACTTCTGATGGAGATGATTTTGAGATTCTTTTTGTTTTGAATAACTTTGGCAAGTCTTCTAAATGCATGAAATGCACCATTCTTATGAGTAAGAAAGAAAGTCCAAGTATATCTAGAATAATCGTCAACAATTAATAATGCATAGTAACTTCCACCAAAACTCATGACCCTAGATGGTCCAAACAAATCCATGTGTAATAATTGCAATGGTTGAGTGGTAGAAACAATATTTTTAGATTTAAAGGATACTTTTGTTTGTTTCCCTTTTTGGCATGCATCACATAACTTATCTTTTTCAAATTTTAATCTAGGCAGTCCAATAACTAGATCTTTTGAAATTAACCTATTTAGATGATCCATGTTAATATGAGCAATTCTCTTATGCCATAACCATGGATCACAATCTTTACTTAAAGAGCATCTATCATTTATAGATTTTTGTTTTAGATCAATCATGTAGACATTATTTTCTCTAAAACCTGTATGTTCAATATTTTTGTCATGCTCATGCTTAATAACACATTTTTCAGAATCAAAAGATACTTTATATCCTTTATCTCATAATTGACTAACACTTAATAAACTATGTTTCAAACCTTCTACTAGCAACACATTTTCAATAGGAGTAGAAGCACGTACCTTTTGTTAAGCTTGCCTTTTTATGTTTGATAATATAAGGGAATTGCTCTAGGAATTCCACCCACTTCGCATGCCTTTTGTTAAGCTTGCCTTGCCCCTTGATATATTTGAGGGACTCATGGTCACTATGAATGACAAATTCCTTGGGATAAAGGTAGTGTTGCCATGTTTTCAAAGCCCGTACTAAGGCATACAACTCCTTATCATAAGTTGAATAGTTAAGGGTAGGACCACTTAACTTTTCACTAAAATAAGCAATTGGATGACCTTCTTGCATCAACACAGCCCCAATCCCAACATTTGAAGCATCACACTCAATTTCAAAAGATTTTTGAAAGTTTGGCAATGCAAGTATGGGGGCATTAGTTAGCTTTTGCTTAAGAATATTGAAAGCTTCTTCTTGTTTCTCTCCCCATTTGAAACCAACATTTTTCTTGAGCACTTCATTGAGAGGTGCTGCCAATGTGCTAAAATCCTTCACAAATCGTCTATAAAAACTTGCTAAGGCATGAAAACTCCTCACCTCGGTCACGGACTTAGGTGTAGGCCATTCTTGAATAGCCCTAACCTTCTCCTTATCAACTTGCACTCCTTTTGAACTTACAACAAATCCAAGAAACACAACATGGTTAGTACAAAATATGCATTTTTCAAGATTGGCATACAATTGTTCTTCTCTAAGCACACACAAGACAGATTTTAAATGATCAGTATGCAAATCAAGTGAAGTGCTATAGATAAGAATATCATCAAAGTACACCACAACGAACTTTCCTATGAACTCTCTCAAGATATGGTTCAGTAATCTCATGAAAGTGCTAGGAGCGTTAGTTAGGCCAAAAGGCATAACCAACCATTCATACAAACCATATTTTGTTTTAAAAACAGTTTTCCATTCATCCCCTTCTCTAATCCTAATTTGATTGTATCCACTTTTTAAATTGATTTTAGAGAAGTAACATGCACCATGCAATTCATCAAGCCTAGGTATAGGATGCCTATATTTAATGGTGATGTTATTAAGGGCTCTACAATCGGAACACATGCACCATGTCCCATCCTTTTTAGAGACCAAAATCACCGGGACAGCACAAGGACTCATACTATCTCTTACCCAACCTTTGCTAATGAGTTCATCCACTTGTCTTTGAATCTCTTTGGTTTCTTGTGGATTACTTCTATAGGCTGGCCTATTGGGCAAAGAAGCTCCTGGAATGAGATCAATTTGATGCTCAATTCCCCTCAAAGGTGGTAGTCCACTTGGCACATTTGATGGAAACATGTCTTGAAAATCCTGCAAAAGAGTTTTAACACTAGAAGGCACTTCAAAATCATCAAAAGTGTTAGTGGTCAAAATCTGATTTTTGCAAAACAAGATGTATAGTGACTGTTTAGCACGAAACAACCTCTTGACCTCACTTTTTGTGGCTAAATAGCTCTCCCTCACTTCAAGTGTTTCACTCTTCTTTTGTTCACTCTTTTTCCTCTCAAGTGTTTCCCTCTTTTTCTCACTCTCAAGTGTTTTGCTCACTTTTTCTTTTTCTCTTTTCTCTTGAAGAAGTTTTTCTCTCATTTTCTCTTGATCCTCACACACTTCTTGTGGACTCAATGGTTTGAGCACAATCTTTTTGTCTTGGTGCATGAAAGAGATTTTGTTGGTGTAACCGTCATGATTGGCTCTTTTATCAAATTACCATGGTCTCCCCAAAAGTAAGTGACTGACCTCCATAGGAACAACATCACAAAGTACCTTATCATTGTATTTCCCAATGGAAACGTCCACTTCAACTTGCTGCCTCACTTGCACCTCTCCATCCTTACTAAGCCATTGAAGTTTGTATGGCCTAGGATGTGGCTTAGTAGCTAAATTTAGCTTTGACACTAATCTAGCACTAGCCACATTGGTGCAACTACCTCCATCAATGATCACCATGCACACCTTTCCATTGATTAAACATCTAGTGTGAAAGATGTTTTCTCTTTGGCTCTCCTCCTCTTGCTTCAATTGACCACCAAGTAACTGTCTAATCATCAACAAATCTCCCTCCGGAGTCTCTTCTTCCTCTGCGTACTCACTCTCCTCTTCCTCTTCAACATCGGATTCACTTATATATTCTCCATCTCTAAGAACCATGGACCTTTTGTTAGGGCACTCATAAGCATAGTGTCCTAGGCCTTGGCACTTGAAATACTTCACATCTCTACTCCTTTTAGAGGGTTCCTCTTGGGACTTTGAGCGAGTTTTTGATGGGGTGGGTGTGGAACTACTAGAAGTAGCAGTCCCATCTTTCTTACCTTTGTCTTTCCAACTAGAAGAAACAAAGTTGGTAAAACTCCTCTTAGCCAAATCATCCATTTCAACAAACTCCTTTCCTTTTTAATTGTTGCTCTACTTGGATTGCTTTGTGAAGAAAATCATTCATTTCAACAAACTCCTGCAACTCGACAATATCACGGATATCATTAGTCAAACCATTAAGAAATCGAGCCATAGTTACCTCCTCATCTTCTTCAATCTTTTCTTGAATCATGAGCACATCCATTTCCTTCAAATACTCCTCAACCCCCTTGTTGCCTTGGGTTAGTTTTTGGAGCTTGAATTTCAAATCCCTTGAGTAACTAGCCGACACATAACGCTTCCTCATGATCCTTTTCATCTCCTCCCATGTATCTACCATTGGCTCTTCATTTCTTGCTCTCTCCTTTTGTAGCTTGTTCCACCACACAAGAGCATAGTCGGAAAACTCTGTGGCGGCAAGCTTCACCTTTTGGTCCTCCTTATAGTTGTTGCATGAGAAAACATGCTCTATGATGTGCCATCATTTTCTTCTATTTCTTAAACCCTTTTTGCACCATTTTAATTATTGATTAGTCTTAATTGTCAAATTAATTAGGCAGTTTTATTATTTGGGCTCATTTAGCTAATTTGATGTTTTTAATCTAATTTCAGGAATTAATTATGCATTGGGCTTAATCCGGATTTTGGTTGTGGACTTGAAGAGGGAAAATAAAGCAGCGCTTACCTTAGTTAATTTCTAATTAGGAGATTGCAATTTTATTTTATGTAGTTCAGTGTTTATTTCGTTTTGGGCCAGAATAATGTAATAGGGCCCAGTTACTTTGAGTGACTCTTTTAGATAGTAGCCTTGGGATTCGTGCAAGGCTATTATGTTAGACTATTAATCAGGGCATAGGGTTTATGTTTTAGGTTTTTCTGTTCGAATGCTACTATTCACGTAATGCAATTTTCTATTTTCTGCTTCTAATTACAATTTCGTTCTTGTTTCTTCTGCTGCTTTAATTTATGTTTCTGCTTCATTTACGTTTCTGCTTTTATTTTCATCTACGTTTTCTGCTTTTATTGAATCTATGGAAGGCTAAGTTTTCTTGTGTTGTTTCCTTCTGAGGACGAAGCTAAACTCTCTTCGAGGTTCTATTTATAATGTAGCTTCCTGGCAGTTTTCCCTTCACCAATTAACCCACATTCGTTAATATTAATTTGTGCATGCTTCGTGTTCGATTAATTGCCTCTGAGCCTAACTTGCGTTCATGCTTAATGGATGAAGGGTTAATTGGTGTATGTGTTGCCTAATCACGTATTGACAGCCCTAAGTTGGTTTTCGCTTAGTAAATTGAAATAGGGTTGGATTAAGTGGTTAACTGTTAGGGACGAATTCTCCATAACCTAGGACAAGAGAGTGGCTTCTGAATCAGAGGAAACATCCCATTTTTAATACTATTAATTTCGTATTCTAGCTCATTTGTTCTTTATTTCACTAAACAAACAACCCCCCCCCCCCCCAATCGTTACTATTACTGCAAGTATATTATGATCATTTGGTTTATCATTGCTCGTTGAGAAACGACCTAGGATCACTTCCTAGTTACTGCATTTTCATGTTTATTTGATTCGGGTACGGCCTCGATCACTCTATTTTCATCTCCCACTCCAAGTAGGCCTCCGGATCATTCTTTCCTTTAAAGGGAGGAATGTTGAGTTTAATACCATCAATTCGGTTTGGTCTAGGAACACCATCATTCCCTCTTCTCCTCCTTTCTTCTTCATTATGATCTTTATTCTCCATTTGATCCAACCTCTCATGGAGCGCATCATCTCGTTGTTTCATTAACCTCTCCAAATGATGCATCAAAGCTTGCATTTGGAATTGCGAAAGCCCCACTCCATCATTAGGATTAGTACCTGCCATCTCAAACAAACAAATCAAACGTAACAAGACAGTTATAGTTGTTGTTTGAATACCTCACCCACTCAAGTGTATCACACAATTATGGCTTTTCTCTAATGAAAACACTCTTGCCTTTTACCACTCTAATTCCCCTTGAGTTCTTAGGTAATTCAAGATATTATGGCCACAGCAAAGAACAATTCACCAATATGTGTAAGGTAAGGCTAGAAAGACAAGGAAAAGGTTAACCAAGAAAAAGGCTAACAATGTTTTTAGGCACAATTGAAGGAAATATAATTCAGAATTTAGGAATTCAAGTAACAATCCTTCATACAACCAATATATTACCTTAAAGAGATTTTTTTTTAAAAGTTCTTCAAGCATGAACCATTCAGCCCAAATTTTTTTTTTTTTGCTTATACGAATTTCTGTTTTATATATATATATATATATATATATATATATATATATATATATATAACAAAGGGATCAAAAGGCTTAACTTTTGCAATGGTTTAGCCTAAAAGAAAAAAAGAACATGAACAAGAAGGTAATATAAATGGCAAAGAAAAAATAAAGAAGGATGTTACCCAATATTTCTAGCAAAGGAAGTGATGATCCTTGAACCAGAGCTCTGATAACCAAATGATATGAACCGTCATTGCACAAAGGCTAACTTAGGATCGTCTAGGATTAAACCTTGATGGGAAATTGGCAAGATTCAAGGGTTGGGCGGTGGCTAGTTTCCTGGGTCTTTATAAGGTGAATGTTGGCATAAAATGGATGAATGGGATGGTAAAAACGTAGGTTAAGTGGTGGCTAAATAGAAATATAGAAATGGTTATAACTCAAGCTACAAGGCTCCAAATGAGGTGATTCCAAAACGAGGTGAAAGGTCTCATTTTGAGTTTCAATTTAGGCTCAAGAATCACTTAATTTGAACGAGTAAAACGAGAGTTATGGTCACGAGATAATTCTGGACAGAATTGGATTTTCTAGAAATTGTGGTTTGAAGGAACAAGGTTGAAGATGAAATGGTGGAAGGAAAGAATCACTCTTTCCAGCGAGGGCAACACACAAAGGATGTGAAAGACCTTTGATATAGCCAGGGTGTTCTTGAATCACTCAAGAACTTAGGAGAATCACTCTCACTAAGATAAAAGAGATAAACTCTAATTTTTCTAAATAAAACTCAACTTGTGTTTATTGATAAAATGGTTCAGCTTATATAGAAGCTTTACATCAAATTTTAGTAATGATCCACTAACCTAGAATTAAAAGAACTTAATGCCATTAACCTAGTGAACTAAAAGAACTTAATGGCTGAGTGTAACTGAAATTGTGGCAACCAAAAGTCACCCCCAACAGCCATCAAGTCAGCCACCATTTGGTCTACCAAAAGGTTGATGCCTAGGTTGCCAATTGGGCCCTTATTACAACTTAAACTAAACCTAACTAAAGCCCTTTTAGTTGATTAACCCAAAACATATTTTTGGTCAGCCAACTTTACAAGGATTGGGCCATTATTTAGACAAACTAAACACCCTAAAATTGAGACAAAGTGGTGCCATTTAGTCCTCCTCCATTTGGGCCATGATACAACTCACAACCTTGGACTTTTCTCCTTGAAACTTGGACTTGTATTCAAATAGTATGGACAGCACTTGTTGAAGAGCTTCCTTGGCTTTCCTTGCTCTAGACCTTGTCATAGGTCCTCCAAGTCCTTCAAGTGGATCCTTGCCCTTGCTCTTGGTCATGTCTTCATCACAAAAGGAGTAGTTCCATTTGTTTCCTATACTCTTCAACACTTATACTCCCTTGTTTAAGCCTTTGGAGCTTGTCCATAGGCTCCCTTCCATAGTAGGAGGGGATGTGCCTCTTCCTAAGGGCCCTTTTCAAATCATTCCAATACTCTACTGGAGGATCCCCATGAATCCTTCTTTCCCTAACAAGGGAAGTCCACCAATAGAGTGCATACACTTGGAAGCTAAGGGTAGCCAAAGGAACCTTCCTTTCCTCACTTGTATGATGGTAAGCAAAGAGTTGCTCAACCTTCATTTCTCAATCTAAATAAGCCTCTACATTGTCCTTCCCATGGAAGTATGGGAGGTTAATGTTAGCCTCTTCAGGTTTTCTTTCCTTTTCTCTCCTATGGGAGTGACGTCTAGGATGTGACCTATGTCTTCCTCTATAATAGTCACTAAGTTCTTCACTTAGGGTCTTGCAAAAGTCATGACTACTATAGGAGGCATGTTTTTCTTTTTCCATTTCTTTCATTATTTTTCTTCTTTCTTCCTCTCTTATTTTTTGTCTTTCATCTTGACTTATTTCTTCCACTCGTTTTTTTTCCTTTTTCTTTTCTCTCTTGATCTTCTTTCCACAACTTAAGGGATCTCAACTCATCTAATATCTTATACAAGGGATCCTTAGGAGTAGAACCCTCACCATTAACACTAGATGAAGAATAAAGACTGATGTTGGTTCCTAAGTTGTGGTTCTTTCTTGTTGGGGGTTTGAAAAAAAAAAGGTAAAAGAAACTATGGTTGAAACTAGCCAAAATAAACACTAAAAGAGGTGTGAAAGATAAGGTAAAAACTATTTGGTAAAAGGCAAGCTATCTAGGCGGTTTGACAATGGAAGGCAAAGGAAATAAGCTATGAAAGTAAGCAAGAAATTAAAGTGTAAGAAATGAAAACTAGGAGAATCCTAAGAGTGTTTGGATGACCACATTTAAGGTTCCCAACAAAACACTCACTATCCTAAGGAAAAATTGCCTAAAATTATTACACATAAATAGAAGTTTGGAAACCTATTGGAGGCTCACAACACACTTCCAATGAAAGGCCTTTTTTTACAAAAACTTGAAAGCAATGAAGGTAAGTAAATTGCCAATTACAAAATTACAAAACGGTCCTCAATTTTGGTGGTTGTTCTCCCTTTGGTGATTCACTCAATTTGGAATGCTTCTTAGTCCAATAGCTCTTAAGGTGGTTGGCCCCTTGCTTCTTGACTCAGATTCTTCAAGGGATGGCACCAATCCTCCTTTCCAATTCCCTATATAGCAACTCACAAACAAGGAAACAAAGAGACAAGCAATAAACAAAGACCAAAAAAAATGAAATGAAAGCTAAACCAATATAGTTTTAACAAGACAAATTTTCTTGGATTATTCAACAATTAAAGCAATGAAAAACACATAAAAGCAAGCTAGGACTCAAAGAGAAACCTAGAATGGATCTAGAATAGAGTAAAAAAACAAAAAAAAAAATAAGACTCAAGAAACCTATATTTTTGGCACTTGTTTTCACACTAATTTCCAATTGAAATTTCAGAACTAAGATTGTTATAACATATGCACCAATTATAGAACAAATTTCCAGCCAAAACAACAAGCACACTTCCTATTCATTTTTTTTTCCTCGACACTAATTTTCCTACCAACTTGTCTGATTTTTCGTATCTTTTCCTTTTATCCAAATCACTTGGTTCTTTTTTTGTAATTTTTTTCCAGATGTCTAGAAAATTCAGTAAACATTTCAGCTCAAAATTCGTAATGGCCAATTCCCAGTAATTTTTACAAGTACGTATGTTCAAGTTGACAGCACCAGCAATTTCAACCTAGAAATTAAGAGTAGTGTTTATGTTGCTTGAGGATTGGATAATTACAATTTGTGTTTGCTTATGCTCAAATTTCTTGAATAACACAATTAAAGAGAGATTAATACTTATTTTAATTCACAAATCAATCCACAACTCAGCACCACAACTCAATTTCTTCATATGCATCATATAGGAAACTTAGAAAACAAAACAAAGTTCAACAACAAGACTACTTCTAGGAATTGATTTAGAACATGTTATGAACTAAATGACATGCATGAATTAGACTCAAAATTCAAAAGATAGGCTAAGAATGATAAGAATACATGAACAAATGTATCTAGAATTCAATCAACAAAATCAAAATTGAACACAAACTTAGAACATAATGTGACAATTATTATGACTAAACATGACTCTAAGACAACATGGAATAAGTGATTTACACTTAGATTTTTGTGTTTTATTTTCTAATCAATATTTTGGAAGAAAATTTAGATCTAAAGTTTCAGAACAAGTAGATTATGACTGAAAAATGATAGAACCTAAAATCAACACAAAAACATGATTCAAGAGTAGATCTATAAAATTTGAACCATAGAAATGCAAGAACAAGTGTAGATCTAAGATTTAATCGGTTTATTTTTTTGAATCTACTCAAAACAGCACCAAACCACAAGACAATGGAGGATATACATGGAGAATAAGATGACGAACAAGGAATTAAAGTGAATTGACCAAACAAAAAGATAGAGGAAGGAAAAGAACATCACCTAGACGAAGATGCTCTTGATACCACATGTCATAGCTCCATGTAGAGCTTATAGGCCTTGGATCTTCTTCTCCATGTAGATGCTCTTGATACCAATCCTCTTGCTGCCTCTTGCTCATGGCTTTGGTGACTGGTCCCTTCCTAGGGAGGATTGCATCATAGGGGAATGAAATTTGGAGAGAGAGAAAATGGAGAATGATGTCTGAACTTTGAAGTCTAATTTCTCAAATGATTAAAGTTACAAAATGCACACACAATGTCTCTATTTATAGCCTAAGTGCCAGAAAAAATTGGAGGGAAATTTGAATTTCCATTCAAATTTCACTTGAATTTGAATTTGAGGAGCCATATTGGAGCCAAAATTTCACTAATTATGATTAATGAATTTTAGCTATGGTTGAGCCCACAAATCCAAGATCAAGTCCAAGATTCTCTACTAAGTGTGCTTAGGTGTCATGAGGCATGTAAAAGATGAAGGACATGCACAAAGTTTGACAATATGATGTGGCAATGGGGTGCAGCATGCAAATGCTCACCTCCCCCTGATGTTGGTCCGAAATTTAATTGGATTGGGCTTCTCCCAATACAATTAAATTTTTCTCCCAACACACATCAAACAGTACACTTAATGCATGTGAAATTACAAAACTATCTTGAATACAAAAACTAGTCTAGGTGCCCTAAAATACAAGGGCTGAAAAATCCTACATTACTAGGGTACCCTCCCTACACTATGGAGCCCAAATACAAGGCCGAAAAATAATGAAACCCTAATCTAATATGTACAAAGATAAGTAGGCTCATACTTATCTCATGGGCCCAAAATGATGTAGCTCCATGTGGAGCTTGTAGGCCTTGGATCTTCCTCATCATTGGAGTCCTTTGCTTCTTGAAAATTAATGGTAGCGGAATGGAGAAGGAAGAAAGATGATTGGAGACACCACTTCAAGGAAAAGATGAGTCAAGAACAAGTTCACCACCATAGGAAGCCATGGATAAGAGCTTAAAGGTAGGAGAAGATGAATGGAGGGAGAAGGAGAGAAGGAGCATGAAATTTTATGCCTCAAATGAGGTCTGAACTTTGAAGTGTAATTCTCAAATGATCAAAGTTGAAAAAATGCACACACAAGGCCTCTATTTGTAGCCTAAGTGTCACACGAAATTGGAGGGAAATTTGAATTTCTATTCAAATTTCACTTGAATTTGAATTTGAATTTGTGGAGCCAAATTTGAAACCAAAATTTCACTAATTATGATTAGTGAATTTAGCTACGGTTCAGCACACTAATCCAAGATCAAGTCCAAGATTCTCCACTAAGTGTGCTTAGGTGTCATGAGGCATGTAAAGCATGAAGGACATACACAAAGTGTGACAATATGATGAGGCAATGGGGTGTAGCAAGCAAATGCTCACCTCCCCCTTAAGATGGTCCAAAATTTAATTAAATTTATCTCCCAACACAATCATCAAATAGTGCACTTAATGCATGTGAAATTACAAAACCATCCCTAATAAAAAAACTAATCTAGGTGCCCAAAAATATAGAGGCTGAAAATTCCTACATTACTAGGGTACCCTCCCTACACTATGGAGCCCTATATACAAGGTCCAAAAATAATGAAACATTAATCTAATATGTACAAAGATAAGTTGACTCATACATAGCCCATGGGCTCAAAATCTACCCTAGGACCTTCTCTTGCATCTCTAGCCCAATCTTCTTGGAGTTTTCTATCCAATGCCCTTGGGGGATAGGATTCAATCATTCCCTCCCCCTTGAAAAGGAGTTGACCTCAAATCTAGAGGTTCTTAAAGTTTTGGGCTTCTTCCCTCAACACCTGTAAAAAGAATAAAAACATATATATTAGTGATGTTTGGTATGTTGGAGTAGGTTAAGGTCTGAAAATCCCTTTCCTAGGCATCTTCCCCTGAGGGAACATGGTTCCTCACCAACTTAATGAGTGGTGTGGAAGCAATGTTTTCCAAGGTTATTTTGATGATGCCAAAGAATCAAGAGTTAAGCAAAGTTTCAAGCAAAGATTCAAGAATCAAGTTTCAAGTTTCAAGAATCAAGAATAATCAAGATCAAGATTCAAGACTCAAGATTCAAGAATCAAGAGAAGACTCAATCAAGATAAGTACTAAAAAAATTTCAAAACATTGAGTAGCACATGAAGTTTTCACAAAATCTTTTACCAAAGAGTTTTACTCTCTGGTAATCGATTACCATAAGGTATTAATCGATTACCAGTAGCCAACATTGTTTTTCAAACTGATTTACAAAGCTGTAATTGATTACCATAATCATGTAATCGATTACCAGTGTTTTAAAACGTTAAGATTTTCAAAATTCAAAATGAAGAGTCACATATGTTGATGTGTAATGGATTACACCTTAATAGTAATCTACTACCAGTGACTGTTTTCAAAAAATTCATTTCCAAAAGTCACAATTCTTCAAGTGACTTATTTCTGAAGATTCTTTCAAAAGTCACAACTTTTCTAACTGACTAGTTTTAAAAGAAATTGCCAAGAGTCATAAACTTTGACTTGAGTCATCAAGAGATTATAAATATGTGACCATGGCATGAATTTAAAGATGATCAATCATCTTTTTCAGTATTTCTATCTTTCAATCTATCTTTCAACATCTTCTTTCATTTCTTTCTACATAATTTTTCTAATTCTTTTTCTCTTCATCTTTCTAAAAGTTTATGTTCAAAAATTTCTCTTCCAAGAAAAGTTCTTTGTTCAAAAACTTGTGCTATTCATCTTTTTTATTCTCTTCTCCCTTTGCCAAAAAGAATTCGCCAAGGACTAACCGCTTGAATTCTTTTTGTGTCTCTCTTCTCCCTTTTCTAAAAGAACAAAGGACTAACCGCCTAAATTCTTTTGTGTCTCCCTTCTCCCTTGTCAAAGAATTCAAAATGACACAGTGTGAGAATTCTTTTGATTCTTCCCTTTCCCATAAACAAAAGATTTCAAAGGACTAACCGCCTGAGAATTCTTTTGTTTCCCCCTTCACAAAGTTTCGAAGGACTAACCGCCTAAGAACTTTGTCTTAACACATTGGAGGGTACATCCTTTGTGGTACAAGTAGAGGGTACATCTACTTGGTTTGTTATGATTGAGAACAAGAGAGGGTACATCTCTTGTGGATCAGTTCTAGTGGAGGGTACATCCACTAGGTTGTTCAAAGAGAATAGAACAAGGGAGGGTACATCCCTTATGGATCTTTGCTTGTAAAGGCTTTTACAAGGTTGAAAAGAAATCTCAAGGATCGCAGGTCGCTTGGGAACTGGATGTAGGCACGGGTTGTTGTCGAACCAATATAAAACTCTTGTGTTTGTCTTCTTCTTCCCTACACTCTTTATTTTCCGTTGTGCACTTTAATTATCGCTTTTACGTTTGGTTAAGTTTTTATTTCTATTCTTTACTTTCTTAACAACATAGTAAAAGCCTAATAAGGGTAGTTTTTTAATTAGTAAAGTTTCAGTAATAATTAATTCAACCCCCCTCCCTTCTTAATTATTTCGAGGCCACTTGATCCAACAAGTGGTGCTACAAGTATAGAAAAATATGGGATAAACCTTTTGTAAAATTTTGTTAAGTCATGGAAGCTCCAAATTTTCCTTATACTTGGTGCAATGGGCCACTCAGGAATGACCTTTATTCTCTTAGGGTCCATGAGAACCATTTGATCTTTATTTAAAAAATTAAGAAAATTAATGCAATAAAACATACATTTTTCTGTATTTTCATGTTGATTATTCCTACCAAAAAGTACGACAAACCTAAGGTGTCCCATAAGACCACCTAAGTTTTTATTGACACTAAAAATAAGAACAAACCTACCTAATGAGTTCATATGTATGTAAATCATGAAGATGTTGGATGCATGGGTGATTTTACAAAAGAGGGTTACACCACTTAACACATTCATCAAACCACCTATCATAGGGATTTGGTGCCTCATAATACCTATTTTGGGCACCAAAAAAGCACAAGAATTTAAGCTCTTACGAACAAAACCCTCATCCAACAACTCCTTTACTTTAGGAATAACCTCAAGCTTAAGAGGTATGGCAGTGCTAAGGGATGTTTCCTTTGATAATAGAAGGTAAGAAGGATATTTTAAGGAGTGCTCTTTTGATATCACCTTTTGATGCAAAATGGTTTTCCTTCTTAACAATCTTCTTGGAGGAATCTTTTTACTCTTTTTCCTTCCCCTTGGCCTTTGAAGACAAGGCCTTACTATCCTTCTTTTTCTTTTGTTTTTCTCATTTTTCTTACTCATCCCTCTTATCTTTCATAGTTAGTTGATCTTTGGCCACCCGTGAAGGTGTTTGAGGATGCAACACAAACTTTTTTCCAAGGTGGGTGAGGGTTATCTCATTAGTTAGGTCATTATAGATGATTTTCCTATCATATTGTCATGGCCTACCTAAGAGAAGGTGTCCTTCCTCCATAAGAACTACATCACAAATCGCTTCATCCTTATATGTTCCAATGGAGAAGGGTTCTTTCACTTGTTGATTACTATCATCTCCCCTTGCTCATTGAGCCATTGAAGTTTGTAAGGCTTTGGATGGGGAGTGATAGCAAGGCTTAACTTAAAGACTAATCTTGTGCTGCAACAATTGCAACATGAACCACTATCTACAATGAGATAGCATATGTTATCAAAAATTTTACACCTTCTATGAAAAATATTCTCTCTTTGAGATTAGGTCAAGTCTAAAGATTGGCCTCCTAGAAGCCTTCTGACCATTAAAAGGTCCCCTTCTTCTTGGGGATAGATTTCTTCACTAGATTCTTCCCCTTTTGCTTCTTCACTTTCACTAGAGAAAGGTGAAGTAGTAACCTCATCTTGGCTACTATAAATGTCTTGGCCTCTCATAATCTTGGTTTTCTTGGTGGGCATTGAGAAGTAATGTGTCCTCTTCCAAGACATTTAAAGCACTTTATAGAGCTAGTTTTCTCTTGCACACTAGCCTTAGGGGGTTACTTTTCTATTGTCTTCCCCTTATCATCTTTGGGCTTAGAAAGTGCAGCCCCTAAGATGCCTTGACCTTGGTCTTTCTTTGGATAAGAGGGAGAGTCATAAGATTTTGAAGTAAGCTTCCTTTTAAGTTGTTTTTCTACCCTTATGTAAAGTTGGACTAGTTCATCTAGGTCCCTATATGGAAGGAACTCAACCTTGTCCCTCACCTCCATATTAAGCCCACTAAGGAACCTAGTAATACTTGTCTTTTCCTCCTCCCTAAGCCCAGTTCTCAAAAGGAGTAGTTCCATTTGTTTCCTACACTCTTCAACACTCATACTCCCTTGTCTAATCCTTTGGAGCTTGTCCATAAGCTCCCTTTCATAGTAGGAGGGGATGTGTCTCTTCCTAAGGGCACTTTTCAAGTCATTCCAATACTCTACTAGAGGATCCCCATGAATCCTTCTTTCCCTAACAAGGGAAGTCCACCAATAGAGTGCATACCCTTGGAAGCTAAGGATAGCCAAAGGAACCTTCCTTTCCTCACTTGTATGATGGCAAGCAAAGAGTTGCTCAACCTTCGTTTCCCAATCAAAATATGCCTCTACATTGTCCTTCCCATGGAAGTATGGGAGGTTAATGTTAGCCTCTTAAGGTTTTGTTTCCTTTTCTCTCCTATGGGAGTGAGGTCTAGGATATGACCTTTGCCTTCCTCTATAATAGTCACTAAGTTCTTCACTTAGGCTCTTGCAAGAGTCATGACTACTATAGGAGGCATGTTTTTCTTTTTCCATTTCTTTCATTATTTTTCTTCTTTCCTCCTCTCTTATTTTCTCTCTTTCATCTTGACTTATTTCTTCCACTCTTTTTTTTCCTTTTTCTTTTCTCTCTTGTTTTTCTTTCCACAATTTAAGGGATCTCAACTCATCTAATATCCTATACAAGGTGTCCTTAGGAATAGAACCCTCACCATTAACACTAAATGAAGAATAAACACTCATGTTGGTTCCTAAGTTGTGGTTCTTTCTTGTTGGGGGTTTGAAAACAAAAGGTAAAAGAAACTATGGTTGAAACTAGCCAAAATAAACACTAAAAGAGGTGTGAAAGATTAGGTAAAGGAAATTTAAAGCAAGCTAGACAATTTCCTATGTGAAGGCTTGGATGACCCTTTGGAGGTCCCAACTAGCTCTTCACTTAGTCTACACAGTTTACACTAAGTTATTACACACAAATAGAGGTTTTGGTGGTCTCTTGGAGACTCCCCATACATCTCTGAAGAATGTCCAAATACAAGGAACTGCAATAGAAAAAAAAATCAGCACTCAATTGTTCTATTACAACAAATTTAACAAGGCAATTAAGGTCTTCAAATTTGTCTACAATGCTTGTCTGTTTTCTCAAGTGTTTCACTCCAAATTTGGTGAGGCTTTGGTTTCTTCAAATCCAATGGTGCTCCTAGGATGGTTAACCTCCAAGACTCAAAAATATTCCTTCAAGCAACACACAAATTTTCTCTTCCAATCCTTGTTGTAGGCAACACTTAAACACACACAAAAAGAAAGACAAGCAAGAAACCAAAAGATGAAATGAAAGCTAAAGCAAAAGGAAATTTAACGTGACATTAATTCAATGAGATTCAAGAAAAAATAAAGCAAAAGGACAGCACCACAAGCCAAGGTGAAACACAAAGGAAGTCCTAGAATGGCACTAGATTAGATTGACAAATTAAAAACAAAACTCAAAGAAAAATTCTAGTTATGTCAATTTAGCAACACATCTAAAAGATGAACTCCAAGGTGTCAAATAGGCTTGTAATAAAGCTCAAAATAATGAACAATTTTCAAGCTAATTAAGCATACACATTTTTTATTGTTGTTCTGGATGTGTATTTTGATGTTAATCTTCATCACCTTTTCTTGCTCATTTCTTTTTCGTTTTTATTCATTCTTTTTCCATTGTTTTCGTCCAGATGTCTATTTTATTCCGTTAAAATTTCAGCTCAAGAATCAAAGTATTCAATCCATGGTGGAGTTAAGAAGATAGTGTGCCAAAACTGACAGCAACCAGAATTTCAACCTAGAAATCAAGAGTAGTGTTTATGTTGCTTAAGGCATGGATAGTTACAATTTGTGTTTGCTTATGCTCAATTGTCTTGAATAACACAATTCAAGAGTGCTTAAGACTTATTTTGATTCACAAATCCAGCCACAACTCAGCACCACAACTCAATTTCTTCATAGGCATCATATAGGAAACTTAGAAAACAAAAAAAAAAGTTCAACAATAAGACAAGTTCTAGGAATTGATTTAGAACATGTTATGAACTAAATAACATGCATGAATTAGACTCAAAATTAAAATGATAGGATAAGAATTTCAAGAATACATGAACAAATGTATCTAGAATTCAATCAACAAAATCAAAATTGAACACAAACTTAGAACATAATGTGACAATTATTATGACTAAACATGACTCTAAGACAACATGAATGAAGTGATTTACACTTAGATTTTTGTGTTTTCTTTTCTAATCAATATTTTGCAAGAAAATTGATATCTAAAAGTTCAGCACAAGAAGCTAATGACTAAAAAATGATAGAACCTAAGATCAACACAAAAACATGATTCAAGAGTAGATCTTTAAAATTTGAACCATAAAAATGCAAGAACAAGTGTAGATCTAAGATTTAATCGATTTATTTTTTTGAATTTACTCTAAAAAGAACCAAACCACAAGACAATGGAGGAGATACATTGAGCAGAAGATGAAGAACAAGGAATTACATTGAATTGATCGAACAAAAGATAAAGGAAGCAAAAGAACATCACCTAGATGAAGATGCTCTGATACCACATGATGTAGCTTCATGCAGAGCTTGTAGACCTTGGATCTTCTTCATTAATGGACTTCTTTGCTTCTTGAAGATCAATGGAAGTGTAATGGAGAAGGAAGAAAGATGATTGGAGATGACACTTCAAAGAGAAGATGAGTCAAGAAGAAGCTCACCCCCATAGGAAGCCATAGATAAGAGCTTGAAGGTAGGAGAAGATGAATAGAGGGAGAAGGAGAGAAGGAGCATGAAATTTTATGCCTCAAATGAGGTCTGAAATTTGAAATGTAATTGTTAAATGATCAAATTTGAAAAAATGTCCACACAAGACCTCTATTTATAGCCTAAGTGTCACCAAAAATTAGAGGGAAATTTGAATTTGTATTCTAATTTCACTTAAATTTGAATTTGAATTTTTGGAGCCAAATTTGGAGCCAAAATTTCACTAATTATGATTAGTGAATTTTAGCTATGGTTCAGCCCACTAATCCAAGATCAAGTCCAAGATTCTCCACTAAGTGTGCTTAGGTGTCATGAGGCATGTAAAGCATGAAGGACATGCACAAAGTATGACTATATGATGTGGCAATGGGGTGTAGCAAGCAAACGCTCACCTCCCCCTTAAGATGGTCCACAATTTAATTGGATTGGGCTTCTCCCAATTCGATTAAATTTATCTCCCAACACATATATCAAATAGTGCACTTAATGCATGTGAAATTACAAAACTACCTCTAATACAAAAATTAGTCTAGGTGCCCTAAAATACAGGGGCTGAAAATCCTACATTACTAGGGTACCCTCCCTACACTATGGAGCCCTAAATACAAGACCCAAATATAATGAAACCTTAATCTAATATGTACAAAGATAAGTGGGCTCATACTTAGCCCATGGACCCAAAATCTATCCTAAGGCTCATGAGAACCCTAAGGCCTTCTGTTGCATCTTTGGCTCAATCTTTTTGGAGTCTTCTATCCAATGCCCTTGGGGGGTAGGATTGCATCACAAAATCTACCTTAAGGCTCAAAGAACCTTAGGGCCTTCTCCTACACCTCTGGCTCAATCTTCCTGGAGTCTTCTATCCAATGCCCTTGGGGGGTAGGATTGCACATAACTTCTCCCAAATTACAATCATATTATTGAAGCCAATCAATAGATTTTCACTTTAATTAAAGTATGTTATTGACAAATGGATAACAAAAGACAAAACTAGTATACACTGAAATCCAAGCTGCTGATTTTTTTCCTTTATTTCTAATGTCACCTATTTAGGCCACAAACAAACCATACCTTCCAGTCTCAATATTTTAAAAACTTGAGAATTTCAAAATGGAAGAGGGTAAAATCTCAAGAAACTAACAGCTTCAAGTAATGAACATTAATACAAACAAGATCTAAATTAGACATGTTTTGACTATAAGAACAATCAATGAACAAACTTCAAATGTGAAATTTTTTATGCAAATACAAATTTATAGCCTTTACTGTCTTCAATACCATATGTCTTATGTCTATTCTTCCTAGCATCTCTTTGAGGGAAATCTGCAGAATGGTGAGGAGGATGAGAAAATGCTTTTTCTTTAAAATCTTTACGAATCTCCCATAGAACCTCTGCACAACTCTTCATAGATGGTCGTGATCGTCTCACCGGTGCAAGGCATTGGAAAGCTAGCTTGAGAACCTTTTGCACTGCCTTGTTGGAGGTTGGATTTCTCCTCAATCTTGGATCCATGGCAATCACAACTTCTTTTTGTCTCAACAACTGCATTGCCTGTATTCCATGCAAATTATATCAACTTGGTTTCATTGAAGGGTTCTCACCCTATTCCATTGTCATGATCATTATAAGATACTAAGGAAGTAGTATGTTATTTGTGCATGTAATTTGATTTGCTAAAATATTTTAGGCTTAAATATGTTTAAGGTCTCTAATAAATGACTAAATTTTGTTATAGGTCCCTAATAAACCTTGCCATTATTTTGAGTCATCGATATATTGAAATTTTTGTTGAGTTCATGTCTTCATTTAAGTGATGATGTAACATCATCACAACCGTTGATAATGTTGGAAAGATCAGTTTACAACACAGCATCACTTAACTTATGATAAGGACTCAAAATAAAAGTTTCAATATGTCAGAGATTCAAAACAACAAAATAATTTATTAGAGATCCAGAACAAAATCTGATCATTTATGAGGGACTTTAAACATATTTAAGCCAATAATTTATATCATAGCTTAATAGAAACAAGAGGTAAGATGTAAGATGACTTTGTCAATGATAATGACTTTGTTTAACAAACATTGCTCAACCATTATTTCTTTCCATCGCCTCAATGATGATGACTTTGTCTTTAAGAATATTGGAAGTTTTACCAGCACGATTCGGGTTCAAGTTGAACATAAAATTAAACTTAATTATTGAGTCAAAACTAGAATTTATAAGAGACCTTAATGTTATAAGTTTGAGTTCATTTTTTTTCCAAGATTACTAAATTGACATTAGTATGTTAACTAGAATTAATCCATTAAATTTTTTTATTAAAAATATTATGAAGTTAATGAACCAAGAAGTTGGAAATTAAGCAAAGAATCGTTAATTATTCTTCCTCCATTTCCTTGTTTTCCTAAATCTATTATTATATATCGTATAAGCCTATTACTGTCCATAATAAGCTTTTAATTGCTAAACTTCTTTTAATTGCCTTGACGACTTACAAGTGTTATGACTTACGAGAGAAAGGTATATGAAGAGAAAGATATATTCGGTCATGGCCAGTGTCCAATAGAATGATTGTATAGTCAATGACTCCAATATAGGACTTAAAACTAAATAAGTTATGTATAACTAAACTTGTGACTTAAACTTTCTTGAAGAGAATAATTATCAAACAACATCTACTAAGGTAATGCTAGCAACTTCTTGCTATCACTAATTTCCTTATTGTCTGATAAGAAATCTGCTGTGAACAGAGATAGATTAAACTTCTTTGGCATTAGATTAGATTATATTTACCCCGATGACCTATTAATTAATTAACTGTACACTTACAAACAGAGGCAACAATGCTTTTAATGGTTCAAAATGATTCCTGGGACAGTTTACCTACTTGCTACATACTTCCAGACAAGAAAACTGAATAACAATCAGAAAATCTAACATCTATTGCTTGAATAATCCACTAACCACAATGTGCATGCTTAGAATAATTAGGATGCAGCAAAAATTTCTTTATGTTTTCTACACCTTGTCTGGAATATAATTGAACCAATCACAATTAATTCAAAATTGATGAAGTTCTATTTGATAGATTGGACCTACTTACCCATTTAATTGTAACTCTCTCATTGGGAGGTCTCTGTGGTTCAACTGGATATCTTCCTGTCATCATTTCAACAAGCAGCACGCCGAAGGAATAAACATCACTCTTTTCGGAGAGATGTCGCGTTCGCATGTAATCAGGATCCATGTAACCAGCTGTTCCTTTAATTTGAGTTGAAATATGGGTTGCACCAGGGTCTTCTGGTCCCAACCGAGCAAAACCGAAGTCTGCAACTTTGGCCCTTAGTTTATCGGTGATTAAGATATTTGATGCTTTGACGTCTCTATGAATAATTGGATGATCTGTCAATCAAACAACACATACATTCAGTCATTAAGAGCACAAAGAAGACTAAGGTTATTCTTGGCAAAATTACCTGAAAAAGCTAGTTGATAATTGATATCTCAAAACCTAACTTATTAAATTAGAAGTGTTTAATAAAATGAGTTGTCGAAGCAGCTCAAAAGTACAAACGACAAAAAAATAATAAAATTATAATTTATTTAAAAAAGATAATGAAAAAAATGAATAAATATATTAAGGATAAAAGTAAAAAAAAATATAAAAAGTTAAGAGTTTATATTTTAAAAAATATTACTCCAAGTGGCATTTCAAAAAATAATGAAAATTATTGAAAAACTATTATTACCAAACAGTCAAATGAGTTTTTCAACTAATAAAAAAAATTAAAAACTAACTAAAATATCTTGTCGAACATGACATAAATGATTCTTGTAAAATTACTTTATCACTTTGTAAATAGCATGCATGAATAGATGTAAACACAATGCAATAATTAAGCAATCCAAATTTGTTGTTACATATTTCTTTATTTAGTAATCTAATTCTAAGGACACATACCTGTGTACATATGAAGGTAAGTAATTGCATGAGCTATGTCAATTGCTATGTCTAGACGCTCACCAATTTCTAGTCCATCTCCCCGAATACCTGCATTAACAAGTGACAATTTCTGTGTATGTCAATATAAGCTATAGAAATTGACTATAAAGTTGATGTATTTGATAACTGCATTATAGACCAACGTGTAGACTATGAGAGATTGCTACGACCATTAGACAGAGTTCTATTATAAACCTAGACTTACCATCTAAATGTTCCCGAAGAGTTCCATTACTAATATATTCAACAACAATAATCTTTTCATGTCCATGCTCCAAATATCCATACCACCTTACAAGGTTAATGTGCTCAATTTTCGACAAGGTGTTTATTTCATTCTTGAACTCAGCTAAGTTCTTGTTTAGTAAATCCTGCCAAGAAACTTCACTAGATCAGGCTCATCGATTAAAAAGTAATAAAACTAAAAAAAAGTCATACATGATCAGGCTTATATATGATGAACCTGCTTCTCTTACATCAACTTCAACCTCAATTGAACAATTCTAGAGATGTGAAATAATCAAAACATGAACATTATACTACCATACCTTCTTGGCACGCTTTACAGCCACAAGGGTTCCATCATTAAGCTTTCCCTTATACACTGTTCCAAACGCGCCTTCCCCAATCTTATTCTCTAGAGAGAACTTTGCTGTTGCCTTGTAAATCTCCTCAAAGGTGAAGTTTCCCATTCCAAGCTTACTACTTGCAGTGCCAGATGATGCAGAGCAATGAGAAAACACCCTTTTTGATGAACTCTTGGAACTATCAGATGATACATCTGTGGAAGCTGCAAATTCCAATAAATTTTATACATGATTGTGCACCAAGATGAATAGCCACAAAAGCATTTATATTATACATAAAGGCTATCATAAACATTAACAAACACGATCAAATCATTTAACATAATCAATTGGCAGGAGAAAAAAAAACATCATTATTCATTAAACTTACATGATACCCCTCTAACTTTGTGTGTATTCTTTCTGTCATCACTTTCAGCAGCTTCTGAGTCTGTTTTTCGCTTCCCAGAGAGAAACAATGTAAAAAATTTCTTGAAGGAAGACTTGAAATATGTCAGAGCAGAATGGCTCTCAACATGGTGACTCTGTGTACCATTGGCTGCACCTCTATCTTGGAATCCAACATTCTTTTTTCTTTGGTTAGATTTATGCAAACTGGGGGCTGGTGTTTTCTTCATTTGAAGAAGCTAATGCTATTCCATATATCTTCTCTTTTGACCAAAAAACAAAAGGAATATGATCTCAGTTGCTTCCATTTTCATGTATTTTGTTCTTCAATTAATGATAATTTGTCTTCTTGAACTACAAGTTTTTTTTATAAGTAAATAAAAGTCATATTCGTTATATTACAAGTCCATGGCTAGCTGGAGTTGGACCACAATGTGTTAGTCTTAGTCACACGCGGTTTCCTAGACTTTGTTTTTGAGATGAGAAAAACTTTAGAGACAAAATGTTACAAACTATTAACATTTTAATATTGTGATGTTTCCGTCATATATTGTTTGTCTTTTAATATTCAACTTAATTATAATTTATTATGATAAAATTATTTTAATGGTGTACTTGTATATCCATATAAGTATTTTGACCAGATATTAATGAAAGAATATTGTTAAAAAAAATCAAGAATAATTTTTTAAGTTTGAGATATATTTAAAAGGTTAATCTTTAAATAAAGAATCAAATTGATGATCACATATTTAATGAACAAAATTATTTATCAATCATAATCATAACACATCATGTTGGTGTGTTTTCTTTATATTTTCAAGTGAATAATATTTTAAAATAAATTAAAATGTTACTTATAATTTTAAACACGAGATAAAAAAACCAACATAATAGGATATGCTTGAGCCTTGACAGATAATTATATTCCTTAATAATATGATTAGGGAATTAATTCACATGTCCTTATATATGGAAGATCATCTCTTAAAAATGATTAACCTTTTACATGAATCGTTGAACTTAAAGAAATTAGTCCTTCACTTTCAAAAACAAAAACAAATAATAATTAATAATAATAATAATAATAATAATAATAATAATAATAATAGTAATAATAATAATAATAATAATAAATGTTAAAAAAAATTGGCAGTTACTACAAGAAAATCATTAATGTCTTTGTTGCAAGCCCTGGATGATTCACTAAATTAACACGTCCTTTTTTGTTTAAAGAGAGCTAAAATGGTGCCCCTCTTATGGGCAAAATAGAATACAGAAAAGTCAGATACAGCTTATATAAATGGTCTAGTCAGCGAAAATTATTAATTAAATATTTTAATTTATGAATGGAAAGTACATAAGGAATACAATTTAATGGTCCTGAATAATTATATTTAGTGCCTGGCGTGTCATGTGAAGGAATACCATTATGGAATGCCATTATTCGTGTTTGGGTGTTATTGTTTTTTTTTTTTTCTCTTTGGGTCATAAATTATGGATATCTCTCAACTGCCTCAAAGATTAATTCGCTTGTAGTTGTTGATTTTCCTTACAACAACTTTTTGGGTTTGTTTGTGTTATTGTTATTGTTGTTATTTGATAATTACTTTAATGAAAAGATTGGTGTTGACTACGATTTATTCTTTCAAAAAGCAATCTGTATTTAAAACGAAATTGCGCGACCCAAGAAAATATAGATGGACCACAAAAGGAGTTTGCTAGCTGTCCGCCACAATCAGGCAATTAGAACACTACCGTTTTTTTTTTTTTTTGAAAGGCAATTTGAACACTACCTTTTCTTTGAAAGGCAATTTGAACACTCCTTGATTTCTTCTGTCTTGTAATGGCAGAAAGACATGCTTGACGATTCCAGGAAATTGTCAGTTGTCACACAATTTCGAGGTGCAAACAGAAGGAGAAGAGATATTCACGGAAATTATTAAGACGATCAAAAAAGGGAAATGCTAGGTGCACCCAGCAATATTGCTGGTGCACCCAGCAATTTATTGAATGGACCATTTTGTCCTTCATTAAAAAAATTTAAAACATTTAAAACTCTCCTCTCCCGGAATCACTCACGCGTCTCCTTCTTGCTTCTGCTTTTGTTCCTTTGCTTCCCTCTTCCGCGAGCTGCATTTTCTCCTCCTCGGGCTGCTGCTTGTTTCGCTTGGATTCCATTTCCGTTCGAGGTAGGTGTCCCTAACCTTCCCTTTGCTTTTATTATGCACTATAGTTGTAGCATTTATGGTAGGTTAGAAGAACCTTAAGTTAGCGGAACCTTAGGGTAGAAGACGCCGGAAAAAATGGGGAAGGGGAGCTTACGGTGGCACCTTCCGGAAGACCCGTTTGGGGTTCTTCCGGAAATTCCGGAAGAAGGTCTTCCGAAAGATTTCTGGAAGAAGGGTTCTTCCGGAAGTAATAAAACGTATTCCGAAAGAACTGGTCTTCCGGAAAACTCCCGGAACACCTCTTCCGGAAAGTTTCCGGAAGAAGTAGTTTTTCCGAAAACATTTCGGAAGAAGGGTTCTTCCGGATGACCTTTCAGCGGTTCCGGAAGCACTTTCCGGAAGACCCCTTCTTCCGGAAAGTTTCTGAAAGAACTACTTCTTCCGGAATTTAGATTTTTTTTAAAATATTGTTTTTGTTAATTAGGTTGGTTATTTTTGTTAATTTTTTTAGTTTATTTTTTATATCATTTTAGTTGAGTATTTTACTAATTATTTAATTTTAAATTACTTATGTATTTTTTTATAAATGAAGTAGTTAATTTTTATAAATAAAGTTGTGTATGTTTGGAAAAAAAATTTCCCATTTTTGTTTTATTGTTATATATAATTAAAGTTGTGTATGTTTACTAATTATATATTTTGAAATTAGTTGTGTTTTTTTTGTCTATAAATAAACTTTTTTATTTTATTATAAATAAAGTTGTTTATTTTATTATAAATGAAGTATTTTTTTTATAAATGAAGTTGTTAAATTTTTTTTTAAATTAAGTTGTGTATGTTTAATAATTAATTATTTGTATATTAGTTGTGGTTTTTTAGAAATGAAGTTTTTTTTTAAATTAAGTTGTGGATGTTTAGTAATTAATTACTTTTATATTAGTTGTGTTTTTTTTATAAATGAAGTTGTTTATTTTTTAAAAAAATTAAGTTGTGGATGTTTAGTAATTAATTATTTTTATATTAGTTGTGTTTTTTTTATAAATGAAGTTGTTTATTTTTTAAAAAAATTAAGTTGTGGATGTTTAGTAATTAATTATGTGTATATTAGTTATGTTTTTTTTATAATTGAAGTTGTTTATTTTTTTTTAAAATTAAGTTGTGGATGTTTAGTCATTAATTATTTTTATATTAGTTGTGTTTTTTTTATAAATGAAGTTGTTTATTTTTTTAAAAATTAAGTTGTGGGTGTTTACTAAATAATTGAGTTGTGTTTTTTTTATAAATGAATTTTTTTAAATTTTTTTTTAAATTAAGTTGTGGATGTTTACTAATTAATTTTTTTTTACATTAGTTGTGGTTTTTTATAAATGAAGTTTTTTTTTTAAATTAAGTTGTGGATGTTTAGTAATTAATTATTTTTATATTAGTTGTGTTTTTTTTTATAAATGAAGTTGTTTATTTTTAAAAAAAATAAGTTGCTTTCTCTTTACTAAATAATTTAGTTGTGTTTTTTTTATAAATGAAGTTTTTTAAAAAAAAATTTAATTAAGTTGTGCATGTTTACTAATTAATTTTTTTTACATTAGTTGTGTTTTTTTTATAAATGAAGTTGTTTAATTTTTAAAAAAAATTATGCTGTGTATGTTTTCAAATAATTTGATTTAAATTAGTTTTATTTGTTTACAAATAAACTTGTTTTATTTTTATAAAGAAAGTTGTGTATATTTTGACCGAAAAAAATACGTGTTCGACATGATTTGTAGATCATGGCTAGAACACGAGGTTTAGGTCGTGCCATAGGTAGACTTGTAGGCAAAGATAGACATGATGACCATGATGTAGCTGATGTTCCCGAGAGGCGTAGGCCTACTGCCTCAGCCCGTAGGGTACAGGTTCATCAAATGACTGCGGAGGGATGTGATATGGCTGAGGGCGTTGCTGACATGACTGACGATGTCCCTAAGCTGGCTGCGGAGGCACCTGAGATGCGTGCGGATGTAGAGGGTGTTGATGGTGCTGAGGGGTCAGATGCTGATGATGCTGCTGAGGGATTCCCTGGTGGGCCACGTGACCCGTCAGTGCTGACATCATTTCCCGAGCATGTTGTACATGCTGTTTGGAGTGAACAGGTATTTTAATTTGTTAATTATTTATCATTGTTGATTTATTTGTTTGTCATTATTTTTTTTTAATACTTGTATAATTTGTACTTCGAATCAGGAACGTCCTGATTTGAAGTTAGTGTCACATGGGAGGAAGGTGACACTGATTGGGATGCCAGTGCCTGAGATTGAAGACCTGGTGGCTGCCATAGGATTAAGTCCACTGATCGATTGTTCAGTTATTACTGGCGATCTTGGACTGATATCCGCATTCGTGGAGAGGTGGCACGGTGAGACCAGCACCTTCCACCTTCCAGTAGGAGAGCTGACAATCACATTGGATGATGTGTCATCACTCCTTCATTTGCCCATCACTAGCGCCTTGCACAGTTTCCATGCTCTTTCTACGGAGGAGGCTAGATTTTTGCTGACAGAGTTGCTCGAGGTGTCTGTCGAGGAGGCCAGAGTCGAGATAGCACTGACACGTGGGGCATATGTACGACTAGGATGAGTTCAAGACATTTATGAGACAAGATGTCAGGCCCGGCGGTGGATTGTCGCAGCTCGCGCTTATCTGCTGCACCTTGTCGGTTGCACTCTTTTTGCTAATAAGAGTGCAACATACGTGCATGTTGTAACATCCCAATTTTTGTAATCTAGATTAAAAAGGATTGTTATTTATAAATAAATAAAGTTTTAGAAAAATGATGAGATTTTATAAATAAATAAATAAGGAGATATAATTATTAATTAAAATAATGATTTGAGAGAAAATAAAAAGGGTATTTCATTTATTTGTTTGATAGAAAATAAAATAGAGTTTGTTTTTATAAAATAAATAAATAAATAAATATAGAGCAAATAATAGGCTGAGTACCCTAGGTATAAATAGTTATGTTAAGTCAAGTGTTTCTTTTTAGCCTCATTTTCGTTTTTCCCCTTCTCCTCTCAAAATCCTTTCTTTTTCCCGCAGCCCACCAAACCTATCTCAGAAAAACGATGATCTCGGGCTCATTCACCGTTGGATCGTCATGAAATTTGAGTACCACGTTCGCAACCCAATTCTGAGCATTCTCACCGTTGGGAATTTGGATATTATGTCTGAGCTTAGAGGAAAACCCTTCGCATTGTTGCCTTTTATTTTCCCGCAGAAACCCAAAACTGTCCCGGTAAAACTACGATCCCGGTTTCGTTAACCGTTGAATTTTCATGAAATTTGGATATGTTGTTCGAAATTCAATTGCACACACTTTCACCGTTGGGATTTTTGAGATAATATTCTTGGAGGGAGAAAAAGGAATCGCATGAAGACAGTACAAGTGGAGGTTTCAATCTCTTCTCCGTCTCTCTGACGTTTGGGAATTCTATCGGAGCAGTCGGAGGAATAACTGAAGGAATCTCAGGGAACCGCTAGAGATGTTACTATCGCTAGCTGAAGACTCGTGAGTCCGCTCAGAGGTAAGGGATGATTTTATCGCAATTGGGGGTTTGAATGAACATGTGTAGGGATCCTTAGAGAACTAAATTTGGGTTTATTTTGAGATGTTTATTGAATTATAATTTTTCTTTATGATTATGAATACAATATTATTGTGTTCTATGTACCAATTGATGTCCTGATGAGAATTGATTGATAAACTTGAGTGCTCTTGATGTCTTTGTGTTAACTCATGATTTTGATTAATTGATTTTGATACAATTGTGAGGAACTATTTCAAAGGTTTTACATTCCATGTTGTAATAAAATCTTTTGTATAAATTGTTATGTTGTGGTTATGAAATGATGATTCAAACTGTGAGTATGTGATAAATTGAACATGTGACGGATGATGAAATACATGTGTATTGAGATGAGATGTGTGTATTGAGTTGTGAACTATGAACTATGCAATCACATAATTGTAAGACCCTTTAAGGGCGACGAGTATTGTGATGGGATCCACTGTGGGAACCCGACGAGTTAAAATGATTTTGAAAACAATTGAGTAGATGTGTGTATTACATAGTTCATAGGTAAAATGATATGATTCATGAGGCGTGATAACATGTTAAATTGAGATTATACCATTGTGATTGGGATTAAGTGTACGTGATAAATTGAGTATGTATATGATTGAGATATATATGTGCATTGAGTTGTGAATTATGAATTGTACAATCACACGATCATAAGTCCCTTCAAGGGCGACGAGTTAATGCTAAGTCCCTTTTAGGGCGACGAGTTGATGTTAAGTCCCTTTTAGGGCGACGAGTTGATGCTAAGTCCCTTTTTGGGCGGCGAGTTAATGTTAAGTCCCTTTAAGGGCGACGAGTTAATGATAAGACCCTTAAAGGGCGACGAGTTAAAATTATTTTGAGAACAATTGAGGAGTCGTGTGTTTTGTACAGTTCATAGATAGAGTCTGTGTGCTAAAATATTTTCTGGGTTGGACCTGAATCAGGAGGGAGAGGCCCTGACGGACTCTTCGGAGTGTAGGCCTTGGGGGTCACACAGTTTGAGTGCTCCTTTAAGCCTATGTTGATCCCATATGGTTGGAGCATTCTCGCAAAACACTGTGACCCTGACTGGTCTCCCTAAGATATTACCTAGTGAGAGTGACTTGACTTACTGTTGCGTGGTTTGTCTTGTCATGTACTCCTAGGCGCCCGACGAGGTTTTTCACTGACATGGTACCACATTGCATATAGGCTTGAGTCTTAGCATAACTGTTGCATACGCTTGCTAATTGTTTATTATGAAATTGATGTGTTATTATGTCTTGATCGGAGTGTGTGATTCCTGTGTATTGTGATTGATGATTGAAAAGTGTGATTGATGAATGACAAAGTGATGAAATAGTGTGAGATATGCTAAGTAAATTGTATTTGGCTACTATATGTTGTGTTGTTTCTCTCTAGTAGTTAGAAATGTGATAACTCACTCCCGGTTTGCTGTTTGTGTTTGGATCCTGCGATGATCTTGAACTTTGTGTTCGGGGGAGCGGATGAATAGGTGAATGACTATGAAGAACCTCATGTTAGAGGACACGGGAACACCACGCTCTGATAGGATGTGACATTAGGATATAGGTTCTATATTAATTGTATGAAACTTAGATGGCCTTCTTTGAGCCAAAATGACTTTATTATTTATTTGGACAAGTTTGAATATGATGTAGATGAAAGTGAATGTGAGCCTTTTACCCATTTGAAAGGCTTGTATTTAAAAATGTTTAAAAAATACTTTTAATTAATATTTAAATTTTTATTCCTTTATTAATATATATGAGGGGTAGAGGGTGTCACACATGTGGTTCACCTTGACGCTTTCCGAGACCTCGCTCAGAGTGGTGGTTATGCTTGTGGAGTTGTCGCGCTGGTTCATATGTATGACCAGTTAGATGATGCTTGTAGGACCATCGGACAGCTTGCGGGGTACTTGATGCTACTACAAGTAAATTTTGTGTTTTTTAATATGTTACGTTCGATTATCATTTAAACATGTTTTTATGTTATGTTAACCTCATTTATTGTGTAGTGCTGGATCTATGAGCACTTCCCTAGTGTGCACCTGTGCGTAACAGATGATACATACCAGGAGACGTCCCCACGTGCTTCCCGGTGGTTGACATCGAAGGCGCACATGAAGGGAATCACAGGAGCACCTTACAGGGCACGTTGTGATGGTTTGACCGTCACAGATGTGTCCTGGTTGCCGTACATGGAGAATCGGGGGGTTAGGGCCTTTCAGGAGATTTCATCATTCCAGGGTCAGCTTAGATGGGGTCCTATGGTGGTCACAGCTCGACCAGAGAGGGTGGTACGCTAGTTTGGTTACATCCAGAGCATCCCTCCGCCGCCTGTTAGTGCTCGATTGTCACACAATGAGATAGATGACAGGTGGATGCAGTTTGCGGATCACTTACTACCTACGGGTCAGCTTTGTCTAGTGCCTGGGCAGGTATTTGCGGATTACATGGAGTGGTTTTTCCGCATATCTCACTCATTCATGATACCGACCTAGGCAAGTGACCAGCCAAGAGATGCACCAGCTGCAGACCCTGAGGACTACATACAGCTGCCCAGCCCCTAGGTTCCAGTGGCATTTGACCCCCCTCCACATGTGGTAAGATTCTTTGCACGTTTAATGTTTCATGAGTTGTTATTTATTTTAAATTTCATAATAAATGTTTTTAATGACTTTGGCAGGATGATTACAATGGATATGAGGCGATTGCACAGAGGTTGGAGCGTGTGCTCAACCTTAGGATAGTCACTGCAGGCACATAGTTATATGACATTATGCAAGATTGTCTGACGATCGTGAGAGGGGACCCAGTGCTGATGAAATTGTCAAGGCTCATCAGAGACACCGCACGGACCATTGATCGTTGTACTTATTTTTTGTCTTGTAGTTGACATGAATATTTGTAATTATTACAGTTTTTGTTTAATATAGTTGACTTGTTTTGCACAGTTTATTATTTTATAATATAGTTTATTATTCCGATTGTGGTCCTTAAGCGAAGTTTGCGAGTGTTTTAAATTTATTTTTAAAAAAAGTGAACCTAAAATCATGAGTTTTGTTTGTAAGAATTACATAAAAAATAAATGTTTTCAAAATCATTCATAATTCATAATTCATAATTATGTGTTAGTAAGATTTTTAAAGTAATTATCATATATAATAAATTATGATTCGATCATAATTTACACTATTAATATATAAGCTCGTACCAAAAAAAAATATTAAAAAAAAATTACATGACAATGAAATCACCATATAAGATACTACAAAGATCACTTTAAAAAAAATTCATGTTTAAGTACCCATTTTTGGGATTATTTTCCGTGGGTGTCCCAGTGCCGTGAGACAATGGAGGGCGGCCATTTCTCATGTTTGGACGTCAAAGAACCCAAAAAAAATTAGTCTCGTTCCTCGGTTCCGTCAAATAACACCTAAAAACAAAGCCAGAAAATCCAAAAAAATAGGAAATGGGCCCTTTTTCATGTTCAAGTATCCATGTTTGGGATTTTTTTCCGTGGGTGTGCCAGTGCCGTGAGACAATGGAGGGTGGCCATTTCTCATGTTTGGACATCAAAGAACCCAAAAAAATTAGTCTCGTTCCTCGGTTCCGTCAAATAACACCTAAAAACAAAGCCAGAAAATCCAAAAAAATAGGAAATGGGTCCTTTTTCATATTCAAGTACCCATGTTTGGGATTTTTTTCCGTGGGTGTGCCAGTGCCGTGAGACAATGGAGGGTGGCCATTTCTCATGTTTGGACGTCAAAGAACCCAAAAAAATTAGTCTCGTTCCCCGGTTCCGTCAAATAACACCTAAAAACAAAGCCAGAAAATCCACAAAAATAGGAAATGGACCCTTTTTCATGTTCAAGTACCCATGTTTGGGATTTTTTTCCGTGGGTGTGCCAGTGCCGTGAGACAATGGAGAGCGGCCATTTCTCATGTTTGGACGTCAAAGAACCCAAAAAAATTAGTCATGTACCCCGATTCCGTCAAATAACACCTAAAAACAAAGCCAGAAAATCCTAAAAAATAGGAATTCAACCCTTCTAACAATTAATTTTTTGAACCATTGAAACAACACATTCAACTTTATTATGGGAATTAAACACGCCGTAAACAGATAAAGGTTACATCAACGAAAAAGCAAAAAAATAAACATCACATTCAGTTGTTTGGCGATGTCCCAGTGACCTCGTCTTCGATTTTCACAACATATTTAGTAAAGACAGCTAAAATTTCTATTGGTCCATATTTTTTCCAGTAGTTAGATTGTACTAACACCTTCAGCAGTTCTTCGTTGGCCCTCAGCTCATTTATTTCATATTTTATAAGCGTATCTGAATACTCAAAGCGAGCTGGTTGGCGGAAAAACAATCGTCTTACCATTTGTGATTCGTGAATTCCAAGAGGGGGAATCCCTTTAGGTGCAACTTGCTTTATTAAATTCTTCAGTTCATCAATGGTACATGTTGAAGGAATTTGAAATTTCTTAGGATTTTTTCCTGTGAACGCGCATCCAACAAATTTGTTCTGCGGTGGCATGTTCCATTTCCCGTTGTAATACAGGATCGCGTCATGAGTACGGGGCATAGTGCGTTCAAGCAAGTTTATTATTCCATCTGGTGTTCTTCCAACGGTGCATAATAACTCAATCGGACCAACACAAGAAAATTGATCATTACACATTAACATTGTGTTGACATCGTCATTATTTATCAATTTCATACACTGAAATCGAATTTGGTTACCTGTATCGATGAATGGCTTCCGGTAGTGAATTTCATCCAAAAATTGTTTGTCGGATAGCTGAAGGGTATTGTGTATTCTGGTTTTTAGGCTTGCAAAATCACAGTTATTTGGTACTCAAATGGGCACCGGAGTTGAAGTTTGGAAGTAAACGCCAGTATCATTGTGAATAATTGATCCATTTGGAAAAATGAAAGCCAACCTTGAGTTGACAATCGTCTGACTACTAGTTTCTCCTAAAAATGTCATACTTTGTGTATCAATTGGGAGACTATTTGAAAGCAAGATAATGTGTTATTTATTAGCCGTGTCTGCCATATATATAGATGGTTGTGACTGAGCGATTGTTTAAGTTTGTTAACAATAAAATAGACACGCGTGAACATGTTTCATGTTTATGTTTCCTTCAGAATGTGTAGTCAAGTCAGCCAATGTGTTGTCGCGCTCAAACTTTAATACGCATGCATGTCATTATGTGTTTTCAGTTATGACAATGATGTATGTTGCACGCGTAAATGATTTTTGTTGGACCAACAATTTTCTTGCTTAACCAAACGAGTACTTAATAATATTAATTGGTTAGTAATGGGTTACAACAAATTATATCGCATAATGAATACAATTACATAAACAATGCATGTTTAGTCTTCATTTAGGTCGACATAGTGTGTTTTGAATGACATCAAGCTTGTGTATTGCTGCATTCTACTAATATATGGAATTGTCCACTGCTTTGCCTGAGAATAACAATTGCTTGACCACAACAACGCTGGAGGCGGTAAGGGAAAATGGTCTTTCAAATAAACCTGTTGTACATGAACAAAGATTATATCATGCGGTGACTGTGTTAAATGAACCAGCGAAGTCATTGCATAATTGTTATACTAACTATATTCAATGTACCTGAACAAAATGATTTCCAAACACGTGACCGACACATATCATGCGGTGCCCAGAAGAATCAAGTGGTGGTTGACTTCTAAGAGGAAAAAATGGCATGCTTTGTTGTCGAGACAACGATACAAGGATTACGTTATACCGTGATGCAATCACATATCCCATCTCCGTTATATTTATCCACTTGTCCACACTAACCTAAATGAACCAAACATACACATGTAAGTAATTTAAAGATTGTTATTAAAAAAATTAACCTAAAAACATACCTTCGAAAACCCATCAACAAGTAGGGACAATTTTAATTGTTCAAATCTCTCTGTGCCACCGAAGAGGTTCATGTACTCATGCGACCACCTGTCAAGTTCTTTAATCAATTCATTACGCACTAACGGCCACGAATCTTCCCCCATACCTAATAAAGCGGCAATGGACCAATATCCACAGTTACCGTCCACTTTCACATCCAAAACGTCACGAATGAAACCTTGAATGAATGACGCAAATTGATCCAACATCGGGATGATCCTTGTTGGCTGAGGCAGTTCAGAACATGATGCACTTCGTTTGACGGGAGAGTTGCTGCTTTGAACAGAATGAAAAGCATCAACATACTCCTAGTAAGACAGATCACGCTTTGTGGATCTTTGAGTTCTTTTCATCGGTTTCTTCGGTGCACCTTTAGTGTTGACCTTTGACGGAGGAGGGCACATAGAGTTATGATCAGGGTATGCAATTTCTCGAAGTTTACTCTTCAGAGTTACTTTGCCAGACACATCCAGTTCATCAAACCTTTTAGATATGATCTCTATCTCTTCCTTGATGTTGACTTCCGTCTCACATAACCCTTGGTCTGAAAAGCAAAGTCTCCTCCAGAAAAGATGGACTGACTCCAATGGGATGCTGCCAGCAGTATACCTAGAAAGCTCACATGCACAGGGAAGACCGTGCGTGCTTCTCATCACACAACCCCAAGAAGAGAGATTGTTGTCGAGATAACGTAGACGGTCAACCTCAGAAGCAATCTGATTTAAAGCGTCCCTTGAAACCATCCCAAGAAGCCTCTTGTAAGGTTTTTTTATATACATGCCTAACCACATGCGTACTGGTTTCAAAGGATGCTTTAATTTCGACGTGTTGCAGCGTGATCATGTTGTTCATGGCATCCCAAACACTACATAGGTCTCCAACGCTATTTTGTAGTACTCTTTTGAGAGCCCAATGAGCTGATTCAACCCTACATTTAAAATACACAACAAACATGAAAATATACAACAATTAAATACCATTTATTACTAATCCTTACTAACAAATAAAATCAATTCTTAATACCTGTTTGTTGTTGTGTTGCCTAGGTGCATGACCTTATTCGTCCATTCTGTAATAAATTTTTCCTTGTGGGGGATAATCCATGTGTCGTTAACATAGTCAATGAACATCGGCCAAGGCGAACAAGCAACTTGAAACTTCTGAAGTGACTCATGGAACTGGTGTTCGGACGGACAATCAACCAAAGTACCCCAGTTATCCATTACATAGTCCCACACATTTTTTTCACCGATTAAAGATTTACACTTCGCCTTCACATTCTTATCGATATGAAACCTGCACAACAAATTAGTAGACTCGGGGAACATAGTTTTCACTGCATTCATCAGTGCTAGGTCTCTATTAGTGACAATAACAACAGGAAGGCGATCGTTTCTTAAAAATAGGCCTCGAAATCGTTCTAAAGCCCATACAATATTATTAACACGCTCAGCCTCCAGATATGCAAACCCAGCAGAGAATGTCATCGCCGTTGGTGTCACTCCAACAAAGTCAAGTAGTGGGAGTCTGTACCTGTTTGTTTTGTAGGTATTGTCTATAAAAAACACCAGATGACATGCATTGCATAACTTTACTGCATCTGAGTGACACCAAAACAGATCATGCACCACAACTTCATCCTTCAATCTATGCCAATGAATGTATTGATCACGTTCGAGAAGCTTCATCAGATGTTGCATTTCGGTATCAGCTCCTCTTATTGAAGAACGATATGCACTTCTTGCATTGTAAATTTGCTTTATCGTGGTGCAACTGTTGGCATTGTGTTCCTTCAACGTTAGCAAGATGTTTTTTGGTTTCACCATCGACTTTGTCATATCAGCAATAATTTTCTTTTCTTCCTTAGTCAATCTCCCGACGTATGGATGTCCAACTAAGGACTTGGCCAATTCATGATTGTGAATCCCACAGATCAACTTCATCATCCAACCTTCCCCTCCATGCACTGGTTTCCCACGAAGCCTGAAGGGACAACCACATTTCCTACTCCCAGTGTCTTTTCTAACGAATTCTTTATTCCTACACTTGTACGTACCACTTCTTTCACACCCAATTAAGACAAATGAACTTCTTCCTCTGCTACCGGTCTCTGTGTCAGACCTCATAATCACTGCAACAAATCAATTTTCATGGACAACTGTTCGAGCCCATTGCAAAACATCATCTCGAGTAACGAATACCTACAACGCAACCCAAACATATTAAATTTTATACAAAACATCAATTCAACCAAATGACTCAAATTATCTATGATTACCTGAGACGTATTAAAAGCATTTGAACAATCCACATCTGGTTCATTCACCCCACATTCTTCTTCATTATCATAATCATAATCCATATGAACTTCTTGTGACATCGCATAGTCATACCTCCATTGATCTTCGTCCATCTTAAGGACATATGCATCATACACAAGTACATTCAAATTATCATATAACCACATCCAAAAATTTACTACACATTAAATAACAAACATATTAACAGGACATATGCGTCATACACAAGTATATTCAAATTATCATATAACCACATCCACAAATTGACTACTTATTAACTAACAAACATACTAACAACTAATACAAATATATTCTAAATTTATAACTACATTATTTACTTAAACTAAACTTATCACTATAATAAACAACTAATAAAACATTTTTCTACTACAACAAAATACAATTAACTTACCTAAATCATTTAATATTATACCAAATCATTATACCTGATTAAACCAATAATCCACAATATATATATATATATATATATATATATATATATATATATATATATATATATATATATATATATATATATATATATTTTAAAACAGAAATAAAAAAATTTGTTAATAATGTAAACTTCCGGAAGTTACTAAGGCTCATTCCGGAAGAAGTACTTCCGGGAGAAACTTCCGGAACTACTTCTTCCGGAATGGGCCATAGTTACTTCCGGAAGAAGTGCTTCCGAAAGTTACTACGGCTCATTCCGGAAGAAGTACTTCCGGAAGTACTTCTTCCAGAATGAGCCTTAGTAACTTCCGGAAGAAGTTCTTCCGGAAATTCAACATTCTCATTCCAGAACTTCTTCCTCCAGTACTTAAAATTTCTTCCGGATACAGCTTTTTACTGTTTTTCTTCTCTAAAAACTAGCCAGAAAACGCAAAAAATACCCATAAAAGCGTACCTCCGACGAAATAGGAAGAACAACGACTAACAAAACTTCAAATACGAAACACCTGCTTCACGGGGACCACCAAAACTTCAAATACTTCACGGGACCACCAAATCTTCAAAGCTACACAGCGTGGAAAGCAACAGCAAGAAAAGGAAAGAAGGCAACGAAGGAAGAAGGCACAATAAGAAATGGAAGCGTGAAATGGAAGCCTTGAAGCAGTAAATTTAAAGAAAATTATATAGGGGCAAAATCGTCATTACATATGCATTAAATATTATTTTATTTTTACTTATTATTACAAAATGAAAATTATTTTTTCTTGACATTGTTATAAAATAATAATCATTTTTTATTATATATTAACTTTTGTAATACAAATTAAATGTTATCATAATAAATATTTTATATTTTTAATAAAATATACGAATTACTTAATTTTTATGGTTTAAATTATACTAAATTGTCACACAAATTAATATTTACATTTACATGCGCGTAAAAAAGAAATTATAAATATTAGTCATAATTATGTTCACTAATTATTTATGTATAATAATATGAATTATTTTATAACTTAGTTTATTCATTAAAATTAAATTATTACAAAAAATATCATTTTTAAAAAAAAAAACAAATTTTCGGAAGACCCTTCTTCCGGAAGTAGAAGGTTATCTTGCGGAAGAACCTTCTTCCGGAAATATTCCGGATGACGTTCTTCCAGAAAGTGTTCATGAGTTCTTCCGGAATCACGAAATCTTTTTCCGGAAGAAGATTCTTCCAAAAATGGTCTTCGCGGAAGGGCATTTTCGCCACTTCACTGTTTGCTGGGTGCCCCAGCAATAATACTGGGTGCACGTAGCAACTCCCTCCAAAAAATGAGACACGCCAAGTTGCAAAATTAAATAGACCGAGTTTCTTTTCCGGTTATAAAATTAATTTCAAGGTAAAAATAATTTTATCAATGAATCAAAATTCAAACTCCTACTTTTAGATTTATTTTTGTTTTTATCCATTAAATTTGTATTAGAATGTGTATCACAACATTTTTATACAAAAAATGTCATTCAACAAAAGTAACCCCTAACAGGTTTTTTTTAATTAATATTATAATCATAATACTTGCTAGAAAAAAGATGGCATTTGAATCCAAAATTGGAAAGTCTTTGATTCAATCACCTAAGAACTTGTATTTACCTTACAATGAGAAAATGAGTGAGGATTTGAATCTAGTTAGATATTTAACTTTAGGGATTTGCTTAGGCACCAGCAGCTTTGCGGGTACACCCAGTATTTTTTTTAAAATGTCCATTATACCCCTGTGTTATAAGTAGTGCTTTTCTTCTTTAGTTTTCTTCGGAGCTTGTTTTAATTTTTCCTTCGCCGTCATTCGTTCCGTGAGAGGTGTTCCATGAGAGTTTGACATTCGTTCTTGTGTCTTCTTTGGTCGATGTGCATTGTTTACCGTGGTTTATCGACAAGTAGTGATTGTGACGGTGGTTGGTTTGGACATTAATGGCAGAGATAAGTTGTTGATTTAATTTTTTTTTCATAATACTTACGGATTGATAATCCATAAGTTATATTAAATTTATGGATTGATAATCCATAAGTTTTATATAACTTTCGGATTGGCAATCCGTATGCTTCTTACGGATTGGTAATCCGTATGAATCTTACGGATTGTCAATCTGTAATTTTTTAAAAAATTTATTTGTTATTTTTATAAATTTATTTTATTGTTTAATTAGAAAAAATTAGAATTGATAATTAAAAAACTTTAAAAGAAATATAGTTAGAATATTCATTTGATAGTTATAGTTTGTATAGTTTGAAAGTGATATTAATGTGAAAATAATTTGTACATAAATTTTTTTTCATTTTTAATTTAATTTAATGTATCATATTAATAAATGCTATAAAAATGCAAAAATTATATGATAGTATAATTATGGTGTGGTTAGGGATTTTTTGTTTGTCATTGAAATTTTTGAATGTTTTCTTAGGATGGACGAAGATCAGTGGATGTATGATAGTGTAATGTCTGAAGAAGTTGATATGAATGACCAAAATGAAGGCGAAGCTAGTGTGAATGAAGAACATGTTGATTGTTTTGATGCATTCAATACTTCTCAGGTATTAATATGATTTATTGTTATTAAAGTAATTAAATGAATGTCCCTTGAAGACTAAACTTGTATGGATTGCATTGTAAGTGTTTGCTACCCGTGATGATGTTCTGCATTTGGCTCGATCTGTTGCTTACGAAATTGGATTTATAGCGATGATTATGAGGTTAGACACAAATAATGGTATTAGAGGAAGGACCTCATTTGTTTTAATTGGTTGTGAAAGAAGTGGTCAGTATAGGGCCAAGAAGAATGATTTGGTAAAAACATGTACTCACAGTAGAAAATGTGGGTGTCCTTTAAAGCTGCGTGTGAAACTAGTTGTGGGAGGCGAACGATGGATGGTGAATTTGATTTGTGGGAGTCACAATCATGAATTAGCAAAGTCATTAGTTGGAGATCCATATGTTAGTCAACTTACTAAGGATGAGAAGATCATTGTTGTTGATATGACAAAGTCAATGGTGAAATCAAGAGATATTCTTCTAACATTGAAAGAGCACAATGCCAATAGTTATATAACAATCAAGCAAATATACAATGTATGAAATAGTTACCGTTCTTCCATAAAAAGCAATAATAATGAAATGCAACAACTAATGAAGCTTCTTGAACAGGATCAGTATATTCATTGGCATAGATTGAAGGATGAAGATGTTGTACGTGACATATTTTGGAGTCATCCTGATGCAGCCAAATTAACTAATGCCTGTAATTTGATATTTTTGATAGACAATACCTACAAAACAAACAGGTATAGGATGTCATTACTTGATATTGTTGGTGTGATACTAACAGGGATGACATTCTCTGCTGTTTTTGCCTATTTGGAGGGAGAACGTCTGAATAATACTGTTTGGGCTTTACAATGGTTTCAAGGTCTTTTCCTCAAACGCGATGCGCTCCCTGGAGTTATTGTTACTGACAGACATCTAGCATTGATGAATGTAGTGAAAACTGTATTCCCTGATGCAACCAATTTGTTGTGTCGGTTTCACATTGATAAGAATGTGAAGGCAAAGTGTAAAACCCCGGTTGGTCAAAAAAATACATGGAATTATGTCATGGAAGCCTGGGGGAGTTTGGTTGATTGTCCTTTTGAGCAATAGTTTGATGAGTGCCTTAATAGTTTGAAATTGTTTGCTCACCATGGCCAATGTTTGTTGACTATGTCAACCAAACATAGTTGATTCCTCGTAAAGAAAGATTTGTTAAAGCCTAGACAAATAAGGTGATGCACTTAGGAAACACAACAACTAACAGGTGCGAAAATTCTAAATTTTTGTTGTCAGGGTTTACAATTTAATGGATTAAAAAAATTGTGTTTGTTTACTTGGTTGTGTATTTCATATGCAGAGTTGAGTCTGCTCATTGGGTCTTAAAAAGACTACTACAAAATAGCCTTGCAGACCTATGTAGTGTTTGGGAAGCCATGAACAACATGATCATGTTGCAACACACCGAAATTAAGGCATCTTTTGAGACAAGTACACATGTGGTTGCACATGTTTTTAAAGTTACCTGATACAAGAGACTACTTGGCATGGTATCAAGGTATGCTTTAAATCAAATTGTTGCTAAGTTTGAGCGTGTACATTATGCTGGCAAAAGCCCTTCTCATTGTGGATGTGTCATGAGAACTACTTACGGTCTTCCATGAGCATCTGAGTTATCTAGATATGTTGTTGGTACCATACCACTTGACAGAATCCATATGTTGTTGGTACCTTGTACAAGGTTCATCTCCAATTGGTTCATACTACACCAAATTCAAGGCTATATGGGAGCAACTTGGTGAATATCGCCCGTTTCACCAGTGCTTGTGGTGGACTACAACCTATATTGGATCACCTTCAAAGTGAAGGTGTCTATACGTTCTTGATGGGGCTTAATGAGAATTTCCTAAATGTGAGAGGCCAAATCCTATTAATGGGTCCATTGCCATCCATTAATCAGGTTTTTGCTCTTGTTTTTCAAGATGAGTAGCACAGGCAAGTAGATAATTCTTCATTGCCTACTGAATCTCAAATGGCTTGTGCGGTTCAAGCTGCCAAAGGGAAGTTCACTAAGAAGGAAATACCTACTTGCTCACACTGTGGAGTTTTAGGTCACATTAAGGAGAAATGTTACAAGATTCATAGTTATCCACCATCATATAGCAAGAAAGGTCCAAGAACTAAGCATGTTGCTGTTGTAAATCATGTTGTCGATCAACAAAATACTGGTGCACATGATGCAAATGGTTCTTCTTCATTATCCAGTCAACAATATCAAATGATGATGCAATTTATTCAAGCTCAAATGGCTAAGGTTGCCTCAGTAGATTCTGATCAATCAAGTAACTTTTGCCTAGGTATGGTTTTTTCCACTTTCTAGTCATCCAATCGCAGCACTTGGATATTTGATTCCGGTGCTTCTTCACACATTTGTTGTGATCTATCCATGTTCAATTCTTTCACATACTTACATGATAAGCATGTTACATTTCCAAATAAGACGCAAGTTTTTCTTAGTGCAATAGGTTCAATTACCTTGTCACCAACACTCAAGCTATAATGTCTTATATATACCTTCTTATAGTGTCAATTTAGTTTCTGTAAGTCAACTATTACAAAATACTAAAATGTCACTAACCTTTTTTGCCAACAATTTTTTCATCCAAGGAACCCGACAATCGAGGGAGATTGGCAAGGGTGACCTAAACAATGGTCTCTACACCATGCATTCAAATAAGGCAATTATTAAGAACCTTTCAAGTCTAGGTTCCCTCATGCAAAGTTTTCTGTGACAGTAAATCTGCTATTCAATTAGCAAGCAATCCTACTATGAATGAAAGATCAAAACACATTGACATTGATGTTCACTTCATCAGAGAATATGTCAGCAACAAATTCATCAATCTTTTCCATGTTCCTTCCAAGCATCAACTAGCAAACCTTTTGACAAAGGCATTTCCTAAGTCCTTATTTGTAAGCCTCACCTCCAAATAAATAAATAAATAAATAAATATATATATATATATATATATATATATATATATATATATATATATATATATATATATATATATCTTCCAACTTGAGGGGTATTAGAACCCTCAATTAGTTGTTAGTTTGTTAAAGTAATTGCTTAGCTATTAGTTAGTTAGATTCTTAATTGTCATGTAACTAACTGAGTGATTAGTTATATAACCAACACATTGTCATAGTTTTCAATTCATAAAATCAGAAAATAAGATTCATTTCTACCTCTTTCTCTCTAGTTTAATAAAATAAAAAAGATCACACGTTAATTAAAAGATCTCACATGTCACTCTTTTTTTAAAAGTAAAAAAATCTCTCAATTTTTTATTTTTTTGGACCAATGCAAGTTACATGAATAAAAGGGACTAATGGCCAATCATTTGGGCATTCTAGCGGAGAAGTTGTTGGTGTAAAGACTTGTAGAATTCAAATTTAGTTTCAAAGGAGTCTGTCAAAGCATAAACAGCATATGCATTCTCATTAACAAGCAATGGCAACTGAGACTTCAACACACCTTAAGACAAGGCAATGCATGTGTTGACTGGCTTGCAAAGCTAGGGGCTTCTTCTCAACAACCCCTCATTTATGATTTTTGCCCAGCTCCGCTTAGCAGATGTTGTAGGCAGTAGGCACTTTGTTCCTTAAGGTTGTTTTTCGTTTTTATCTTTCTAAAGTTAAAAAACAAAACAAAAACTGATTATGGCATTCACAATGGACATAACTTACTTGATAATACACGTTGAGTTTGTAAAAGAGAATGAGTTTAATTCTCATAAAATACATCCTTGGAGAGGGAAAACGAGTTTTAAAGGTAACTAAATTTCAAACTAATTATTAGTTTCATAACTGGTCTAAAAGACCAAAGCTTTTGAGGATATTTGGAATCCTATTGAGAAGCCAAAAATCCTAATAATTATTGTGGTTTAAACAAAAGCTATAATAAGATTTTTTTTCTGGATTTTTGTACATAACAAAATCTTGTATAACTAAGAATTTTAATTGGGTATTTTTCTACAAGTGTTTCTAATTTTTTTTCTTCATTCTTAACTTAATCTTTTTTATTTTCATTTATATTGAATACTAACTACTTGTTTTTAGCTTTCTCTAAAAGATATTGGGTGAGTTTGTTTAAACTTAAAAAAAATAATTTTAAACTAAGTGTTTTTAATAAGCATATAGCATTTAGTTTTTAAAATAAGTAGAAAATTATTATTTTTAAGCATAAGCAATTTAAATAAACACACTAAAAAAACAAAAATTTGCATATTTTTATTAAAATAAGCATTTATTTAAACAAATTGACACATTGTTGATATATTTTTTCTTCAATTTGACCCAAAGCACTTTTCTATATGAACCAAGCTTGAGCTTCGTTTAATTTTTTTTGGGTGAACAATGGAATTTCTTTGCTGAAAGTTAAGGACTAATTCTTTGAATTACTGAGATTCATTTAAAAAGTTAATATTTCTTAATATATATTTTTTCATATGCATAAGTCATGAATTGAAGTCCTAACCACATGCTTAAGAAATAAGATTATTTACCAACTATATCACACCATGTTAATGAGCTTTGTTTAGTCTAGTTAAGCCCGTGCAAAGTTTTATAAAAATGGTATGCAACCATGGTTTAGGTAACAACATCAAGGGGTTTTCTAACTATTCATAACTACAATTAGGACAACATCAATCACAATTGTCCATGATTTATCACAATATCAACAAATGCAACAAAATCACAACCAATATTTAAAACTTGGTTCAATGTTAAGAGCAATATTATTCCCTCTAAACTCAAATATAAGAAATAAAAATATAAATAAATCTCAATTACTTATATCTTAATTAATGAGATTTCTTTCAAAATATTTTTCGATTAAGGTCAAAGACTTTTATGTTTAATATCATATTTCAATAAATGATAGTTTAAAAAATGTTTATTTTTTTATTGAAAATGATATGATATAATTTAATAAAATTAACTAATTTTTAATATTTTTTCTTATAATCAAGCCCGAAAAAAGTAATTCGTTAAAAATAAAGCTCTATACATATAGAGCACTTTACTCTTGTAAATTGCATATCTTCTCAAATCATTTCATCTGAGAATTCTGATACTCAGTTCACTTCTAATTAATTGGATTGAGACGCAAACTTATAGCAGCCTAAAACAACCAAATCCTTGCACTTGAATGCCTACTATTGTTGAAATGTCCATGACCACCATTGCACTTTTCTACCACAAAGCACGTGGTTTTCCCCATTTGGACCCACGAAGAACATTTTTCAATATTTACGGAAATCACATAATAATACTTGTTTTCTGATGATAGAATTCAAAAGCACAAGGACCTCAGAAAAAATAAACTCTTTAGTAGATTGTATAACTTATATTCGTCCGTGGCTTATTTGAAACATATTCCTTTAGCAACTAGATCAACAAATGCCGAAAACAAGATACAACAAAATAGACTTCAACATGATTAAATAAAAAGGCTATACAACATGATTGATTAAATCTAACTAATAATATCTACTTTACTTGACCATCTTAAAACACTTGTAAGAGGTGGTCCAGCTTACCCACCGTCGAAAAAAAAACACTTAATTCAATCCCTCAATTTAAATTCCCACATATCATCTACAACTAAGAAGAATTGGCTGTTACAAGAAACAACCGTACCCAAAAACAAAAAAATCAATTCTAACTTAATAGAGCGATTTCCTTAGGAAAATATTCAAATGCAAAAACCTTGACGACATATTAACAATGAATAGAACAAATCATCGTGAGAAAATATGCGCCACGAAAACAACACTCCTTCATTTAGATTTCAATTGAAGTTTTACATTTTCTGAGCAAACATAGCTTCGTATGTTACAGAACAAACCAAAACCTAAACTAAACTTCACGCAAATTCAAAAGAACCAATGTTTTATCCTGCAACACAGTCATTAAACCTAAAGATTCTATTCTTTAGCCTCCAAAGCCATAGAGGGTCCTTCCCTGTCTCTTGAGAGCATAAACGACATCCATAGCAGTAACAGTTTTCCTCCTAGCGTGCTCAGTGTAGGTTACAGCATCGCGAATCACGTTCTCCAAGAATATCTTCAGAACTCCTCTGGTTTCCTCGTAAATCAAACCACTGATCCTCTTCACGCCACCTCTTCTCGCTAACCTACGAATCGCAGGTTTCGTGATTCCTTGAATGTTGTCACGAAGAACCTTTCTGTGCCTCTTAGCTCCTCCCTTTCCCAAACCCTTCCCACCTTTTCCACGGCCTGACATTTTGGGAGGAAAATTTGGTGCGAACTTGAATTTGGATAATTGCGGCGAAGAAGATTGGGGTATTTATTAGAGCGGGAAGAGGAAGCTTCCGGGTTTTGAAGTTTGATCTCTGCCGTTGGGCTTTCGATTAATCGACGGCCTATCTTCGCGATCCGTGGATTTGTAATTGGACAATTAAGGAACGTCGATAAGAAAGTTTTAACGGCCAGATATCGTTTTGTTGCGCATCTGCGGATTGGGACTTTGGCTACTTTTTCCGGCTTTGGAGCCTTTGTGGCTGCACTTTTTTAATATTTTTTTTCTTACATACATTTTTGTACACGTAAGTTAAGTGTATATTTTTTAATTTTAGTTCTTTTAAGTTGGTATTTTTTCAATTTTAATCCTTATAAACTATTTTTTTATTTATAGCTTATGTAAGCTCACACTATACTTATAGGAATCAAAATTAAAAAAACACAAACTTACAGAATTAAAAATAAGTAAAATATTTTACAGAAATCAAAATTAAAAAGACATAAATTTACAAAGAATAAAATTAGGAAAATGAGCTTAAAGAAATCAAAAGTGAAAAAATGTTAACTTATATGAATCAAAAACATATTCTAAATCTTTATTTTATAGATACTTTTTTAACATCTTTTTAAACAATTATTATTACTTAATTGTTTGTAATTCATAAAATTATTTCGCAATTGTCATTAATTAAAAAGTAAAAATGAAACTTTTTAATGAAATTGTGTTTATTACTATAAATTATGTATTGTTCAGGGTCTACAAAATATACATGTCATGCTATGTGGCATTTCGAGACACACGTGAACCATCCACGTCAACCCTGACACAAGAGCATGGGCGTCCAGCCCTTAGCAATTAGGCTCTCAACCGTCACGTTATCTCTAATCTTTTATTATTTGAATATATTGTCATCTCTTTATCGCTTGGCAAGTATTCAATTATCTACAAAACTACACATTATCTGTAAAGTACAATTATCTACTAGCAATTATCTCTTTATCTGTAACATTATCTATAAGCTACCTTTATCTACTGGCTATTATCTACAAGTCGGTGATTATCTACAAGGGTTGTTACGTCATCGTAACAGCCTATATCAACAAGGACCCGCAGCTCCCACTCTACACTATAAGTACTAGGCTCCCTCATCCTTTTGACACACATTCATTCATACTCACTTGAGATGAACACACACCTACTTACATACGCATACTTTCTCACTTACTCTCCTAACTCACATACTTACTTGAGCGTTAGAGTTTTTTGTTTTGCAAGTTCCCCCCTTTTGTCCTTTTAACAAAGGGAACTTTTAGTGCAACGTGTGAAGTACAAGAGTCCACCTTAGCCACGTCCACTCAGACGTGTGTCAGCTCTGGATTTTGGTAAGTACATTTGGCGCCCATCATGGGGTCGTGGTGAAACATACCCTACGACCTCTCTCTCTTTCACCCATGGTTAGCACTCGATCTAGTCTCAGACGCGAGATCCTTTTCGAAGGCTCGAATCCTCCTTCAACAACCATGCCAAATACTGACACCCTCCAACAACTCCAAAACCGCATTATGGAGGCGGAGTGACGCCATGAGGAGGAGCTAAGAAAGCTAAAGGCTGACCACGATCAGCGGGAGGCTCATTTCTGACGCCCCTAGGGTGACGAGCACTCTGCTCATACATTGCCTGAGCGCACTCAAAGGGAATTACACCCTGAACGCACAATCAATAGTTAAGAAGATCCAAGTCTCTCCCACATGCACCAACCTACAGGACGGACTACTCGTCGACAACCCTTTGACGACCGCATCATGGAAGCTGACATACCCTTAGGTTGGAAGCCACTCAACCTGAAGTGGTATGATGGGACCACCAATCCAGATGATCATTTGGATACTTTCTTGACCTAGGAAAAATATGTACACCAATGACGATGCAATCCTATGTCATGTCTTCCCCATGTCCCTCAAAAGGGCGGCATTGACCTGGTACAGTAGACTCCCTCCAAGGTCCATCAATAGCTTCGACACTCTTGTCAAGCACTTCTGTGAGCAATATGCAACCAGCCGGTCACATCATATGAAATATGTCGCACTGGCCAGCCTGTGACAAACAGATGATGAATCTCTCCAAAAATTCATGGATAAGTTTGGATGCATTGTTGTCCAAATCCATAATCTCAACCCAGAGGTAGCATTACACTCCATCCTCCTCGCTCCAAGGCCTAGTAAGTTTGCGGATAGTTTATGCAAAAAAAAAAAAAAAACCCCTAGTAGCATGGACGAGTTGTTGTTAAACAAGAGGCCTCAATAACTTAAGAGGGAGGTGAATTAAGTTTCACAAATTTTCACTAACAAAATTTTAACCCCCTTCTAAATGATAGACTCATAATGCAAAAGAAGAAACATCAATTAATTTAATAATGTTCTTTAAACATGCAAGACAAAATTGATTGCAATAACATAAATGAGATAAGGGAAGAGAGAAATGCAAACTCAATTTATACTGGTTCAGCCACTTTTTGTGCCTACGTCCAGTCCTCAAGCAACCCACTTGAGACTTTTACTAACTTTGTAAAAAAATCCTTTTTACAACTTCTGAACACCCGAGGAATCTCTTTCCCTTGTGTTTAGGAAACTCACAATTCAAGAGACAACCAGTCTCGTGATTACAACTGACTTTCTGAGATGAACATAAAGATTTCTCTCCTTTAGAGTGGATGATACAAGTTAAAGTTCCTAAAGGAATTTCTCTCTTTTAGAGATGATAATACAATTTGAAATTCCTGGATGAACTCTCAATAGATTTACAAGTGTTTTTCCAAGAGTTGTTGAGAGAAAATTTGGCAATGAAGTTCTCTTATAATATCTCTCTCTTGCTTTTCGAAGTCAGACACACATATATATATACACCACTTCAAGAAGAAGATGAATCAAGAACAAGCTCACTACCATAGGAAGCCATGGATAAGAGCTTGAAGATAAGAGAAGATGAGTGGAGGGAGAAGGAGAGAAGGGGCATGAAATTTTATGCCTCAAATGAGATCTGAACTTTGAAGTATAATTCTCAAATGATGAAAGTTGAAAAAATACACACACATGGCCTTTATATAAGCCTAAGTGTCACACAAAGTTGGAGAGAAATTTGAATTTCTATTCAAATTTCACTTGAATTTGAAATTGAATTTGTGGAGTCAAATTTTCACTAATTATGATTAATGAATTTTAGCTATGATTCAGCTGACTAATCCAAGATCAAGTCCAAGATTCTCCACTAAGTGTGCTTAGGTGTCATGAGGCATGTAAAGCATGAAGGACATGTACAAAGTGTGACTATATGATGTGACAATGGGGTGTAACAAGCAAATGCTCACCTCCCCCTCTAAAATTTAATTAGATTAGGCTTCTCCCAATTCAATTAAATTTATTTCCGAACACACACATCAAATATTCACTTAATGCATGTGAAATTACAAAACTACCCTTAATACAAAAACTAGTCTATGTGCCCTAAAATACAAGGGCTGAAAAATCCTACATTTCTAGGGTATCCTACCTATATTATGGAGCCCTAAATACAAGGCCCAAAAATAATGAAACATTAATCTAATATGTACAAAGATAAGTGGGTTCATACTTAGCCCATGGGCCCGAAATCTACCCTAAGGCTCATGAGAACCCTAGGGCCTTCTCTTGCATCTCTGGCCCAATCTTCTTGGAGTCTTCTATCCAATGCCCTTGGGGGTTAGGATTGCATCATTGGTTAGACACGACCAAAAACTGCAAGTACCATCATAGTATCGGTCACAACACAGAAGATTGTTGAACCTTGAAGGACAAAGTAGAAGAGCTCATATAAACTTGGTACCTAGTCCAATTTATTGAAAGGTCGGACAACCACCAAGTAGGAGCGAGACCCGGAGGACACCAAGAGGATCAGCATAGGAATCACAACACAAACAGAAGAAGAGATAGAACAAAAGAATGAGTAAGATAGAGACACCACTAGGAGAGACGCGATCGATAGCCTCCACAAGAATAGGACCCCGCCCAACACATAAGAGGTGTAATCAACATCATTTCGAATAGATTCTCCTACAGAGGGCAATCCATCCAGTCTGGCAAATGTCACCTTCATGCCATCCGGGACATCAACATCAACTATGTCAATGCACCTTCACCATGAGGTCTCCCTCCTATCACTTTCTTTAATAGAGACTTCAAGGGTATCGACCTCATCAACCAAGATGACCCCATGGTTGTCTCCATCGTAATCGCCAACTTCATGGTGTCTAAGGTCCTCATCGACCAGGGCAGTTCCACCGACGTCTTATACTAGAAGACATTCCAAAGACTTGAAGTTTCATCTGACACCATCCAACCTCACACTTTTCCACTCCTTGCCTTCACAAGAGAAAGAGTAGAGACCAGAGGCTACGTCGACCTCATGACCACCTTTGGTCAAGGCCAGCTCTCTAGGAGCTTTACAATCAGGTATTTAATTGTCAATGCAAATACATCTTACTTTGCTTTGACTGGCTGGAAAACACTCAATGAGCTCAGAGCCATCGTCTCCACACGGTATCTAAAAATGAAGTTCCCTACCTTGACTCGAGAGATTGTGACTGTTAAGGCTGATCAAAAGCAACACGACAGTGCTGTGTGGAAAGCCTGATGGTGGCACATTATCCTCCCACCAAGAAGTCTTTCAAGCTTCACCCAATAATGAATGGTACCACTCAGGTCATGAGCGTGGACAAAAGGTCTCCAGTTTGAGCCCTGACTATCTACCAAGCATGCCTGGATGACGAAGTCGATGTAGACTCGTGCGAAGACACTTCTAATAGAGGCCCAAAGCCTATTGATGATGCCAAAGAATCAAGGATTAAGCAAAGTTTCAAGCAAAGATTCAAGAATCAAGTTTCAATATTCAAGACTCAAGTTTCAAGAATCAAGATTCAAGAATAATCAAGATCAAGATTCAAGACTCAAGATTCAAGAATCAAGAAGAAGACTCAGTCAAGATAAGTATTAAAAAGTTTTTCAAAACATTGAGTAGCACAATAAGTTTTCACAAAATCTTTTACCAAAGAGTTTTACTCTCTGGTAATCGATTATCCGAAGGTAGTAATCGATTACTAGTAGCCAGCATTGTTTTTCAAATTGATTTACAAAGTTGTAATCGATTACCATAAACATGTAATCGATTACCAGTGTTTTAAAACGTTAAGATTTTCAAAATTCAAAATGAAGAGTCACATATGTTGATGTGAAATCGATTACACCTTAATGGTAATTGATTACCAGTGACTGTTTTCGAAAAATACATTTCCAAAAGTCATAATTCTTCAAGTGACTTGTTTTTGAAGATTCTTTCAAATGTCACAACTTTTCTGAGTGACTAGTTTTAAAAGAAATTGCCAAGAGTCACAAACTTTGACTTGAGTCATCAAGAAATTATAAATATGTGACCATGACATGAATTTGAACAACAATCAAGAAATCTATCTTTCAATCTTCTCTCTGAACATCATTCAACTTTTTCAACAGTTTTTTTTTCTGATTCATCTTCTTTTCATCTTTCTAAAAGTTTTTGTTCAAAACTTTTTCTTTCAAGAAAAGTTCTTTGATCAAAAACTTGTGTTATTCATCTTTTTCATTCTCTTCTCCCTTTGCCAAAAAGAATTCAACAAGGACTAATCGCCTGAATTCTTTTTGTGTTTCTCTTCTCCCTTTTCCAAAAGAACAAAGGACTAACCGTTTGAATTCTTTTGTGTCCCCCTTCTCCCTTTTCAAAGAATTCAAAAAGACACAGTTTGAGAATTCTTTTGATTCTTCCCTTTCCCTTAAACAAAAGATTTCAAAGGACTAACCGCCTGAGATATCTTTTGTTTCCCCTTCACAAAGATTCAAAGGACTAACCGCCTGAGAACTTTGTCTTAACACATTGAAGGGTACATCCTTTGTGGTACAAGTAGAGGGTACATCTACTTGGGTTGTTGTAACTGAGAACAAGAGAGGGTACATCTCTTGTGGATCAGTTCAAGTGGAGGGTACATCCACTTGGTTGTTCAAAGAGAACAAGGGAGGATACATTCTTTATGGATCTCTGCTTGTAAAGGTTTTTACAAGGTTGAAAAGAAATCTCAAGGACCGCAGGTCGCTTGGGGACTGGATGTAGGTACGGGTTGTTGCCGAACCAGTATAAAATTCTTGTGTTTGTCTTCTTCTTTACACTCTTTAATTTTCACTGTGCACTTTAATTATCGCTTTTACTTTTGGTTAAGTTTCTATTTCTGTTCTTTACTTTCTTAACATTATAGTAAAAGCCTAATTGAATTTAGTAACATTAAGAAGGATAGATTTTTAAGTAGTAAAGGTCTATTAATAATTAATTCAACCCCCCCTTCTTAATTATTCTAAGGCCACTTGATCCAACAGCAAGGACCTCACCAATTGTGAGCATAGACACATAGTTGATGTCCTACACAAGAATACGAACCTATTCGCTTGGCAGCCATCTGACATGCCCGGAATCCACCCTAGCATTATCTGCCACAAGATCACTATCTGTCCCTAGGCCAAAGGTATCACAGAAGAAGAAGAAGAATATGGGACAAGAACAATGCAAAGCAGTCAGAAGAAGTGGACAAGCTCCTCAAGGCCAATTTTATTAGAGAAGTTAGATATTCCACCTGGCTCACCAACGTCGTCATGGTAAAAAATTCAAATGAAAAAATGGTGAATGTGCACCAACTACACTAATCTGAACAAGGCATGTCCCAAGGATGCATACCTTCTACCCAACATCGACGGCCTAGTTGATGGAGCTTCCGAGTCCCAAGTACTAAGCTTCCTAAATGCCTACTCCGGATACAACCAGATCCAGATGCATGCTTTAAACGAGGAGATAATGACATTCATCACTGAAGATACCAACTTTTGCTACAAGGTCATGCCCTTTGGCCTAAAAAATGGAGGTACTACATACTAGAGATTGATAGACCAGATTTTCAAACAACAGATCGGACGAAATGTCAAGGTCTATGTCAACAACATAGTGGTCAAATCCCATAGCATAACCCAACATGTGATAGACCTGGAAGAGGTATTTGGAGAAATTAAAAAATATACATGCGCCTCAACCCAGAGAAATGCACTTTTGGGGTCAGCAAAGACAAGTTCTTGAGCTTCATGATCACACATCGGGGAATAAAAGTCAACCCTGACAAATGCACAACCATACTAGAGCTGCATAGTCCTACTAACGTCTAGGAAGTCCAGAAGCTTAATGGTAGACTAGCATCCTTGTCCAGGTTCCTCCCCAAGCTCGCCAAAAAGGTGAAGCCACTTTACAAAATGCTTAAGAAAATTGAGTCATTCCTATGGGACGAGACCTGCAAACAAGACTTCTTAGTCTTCAAGAAGACCATTGCCACAATGCCAGTCCTGAGTCGACCTAGGCCAGGAGTACTCCTACTCCTACATCTTTTAGTAGTTGTCGAAGTCGTTAGCTCAGCCCTCATACAAGAGGAAGGGAAGCACCAACTCCCTATCGACTGCACCAGCCGCATACTCCATGACATTGAGAAGCGCTACCAAATGATAGAAAAGGTGGCGCTAGCACTCATCACCTCAGCCTGATGTCTCAGGTCATACTTTCAGAGTCACCAAGTGGTAGTCAAGACAAACTAACTTATCAAATAGGTTTTGTGAAAGCTTGAACTAGCAGGGAGGATGGTAGCATGGTCCGTAGACTTCCTAGCAAAATTAGTTGGGAATGACCAAACCACCCTAGACTGGTGGAGCCTCTATATTGATCGTGTGTCCAACATGAAGGGGAACGGGGAATGAATCATCCTTGAAGGCACTGACAATGTCACTCTAGAGCAAGCCCTCAAGCTCAACTTCAAAGGCTCGAATAATCAAGTTGAGTATGAGGCGTTTATTGCAGGACTAAAACTAGCAAGAGAAGTCGGGGTCAAGAACCTACGATGCTACACAGACTCGCAACTTGTTTAGGGGCATGTTGCCAACAGATACCAGACCAAGGAAACAATGTTGCTCAAGTACTACCACATTTTCAAAACTTTTATTGACAATTTTGAATGCTTTGAGATGTACTACATACCTAGGGAAAGCAACACCAGAGCAAACTTTCTCTCCAAGCTTGCTATCACTAAAAAGATCAGGCACCTCAAGACTATCATCTAGGAGACGCTCCAAACTCCCACCATAGACACTGGAGAAGTTATGGCTGGAGAAGAGGAGGAACCAGACTAGATGACCCCCTACAAGAATTTCCTAATTCAGGGGGTATTGCTATCAGACGAGAACGAAGTCTAACATCTGAAATAGAAGCCCGGCTACTACGTTATCTAGTCAATGGGGTGGAGAAGTTCACTTGGAAACACCTCATATGCAAGTACGGCCTCCCACATGCCATCATCATTGACAACGACCCGCAATTCAAAGATCATGCTTATGAAGACTTCCTGACGAGGCTAGGCATCAAGCGCCTTGTCACCTTTGTCGAACATCCTCAGACCAACGATCAAGTAGAAGTAGCCAACAGAGTTATCCTCAAGGCCCTGCGCACTAGACTCAACAAGTTTAAGGGTCTATGGAAATAGTAACTCCCTAGTATACTCAGGGCCTACCGTTGTTCACCCCAGACCTCGACCAATGAAACTCCTTATCGACTCACATATGGCACAAACACCATGATTCCCGTTGAAGTCGGGGAACCGCCAAAAAGGAGATTGTTGTTCCAGCAACAACAAAAAGAAGAAAACATGAGGGTATAACTCAAGACAACAGATGAAGTCCAAGAAATGGCTAGGATCAAAGAAGAAGCTATTGAGTTTCGAGTAGCAAGAAGATATAATACAAAGGTTCAACCCTGAGCATTTCAACTCGGCGACTTCGTGTGGCGAGTTCGAGGCGAAGCCAAAAAAGATCCCCAAGCGGGAAAGCTTGGTCCCAATTGGGAAGACCAAGGCTCATTCAGGGTCATAGCAAGCCTAGACAACAAAGCGTATAGACTACAGGAAGTAAATGGCAAAGCGATTCCAAGAACATGGAATGCTACCCATTTGAAGTTCTACTTCAATTGACCTAATGCAAGACTAGATGTTGTACTCTTTTTCCTAATCAAGTCTTTCGTCCCAAAAGAGAAAAAACAGGGTTTTGGCTTGAAAGGTTTTAATGAGGCACATCTGGGATAACAAAGGTAATTTGTACTCAATCAACTACATTGAATAAGATTCTACATCCCGTCATTTTTATGATTTTCTTGTGTCAACTTTACAGGGGCTCATTAAACCTAAGCTCCATCCTTGGTAAGTCTTCAGGACAGGTACATCCCTGGTCGCAGCTCCACAGGCTCATCAAACTCAACGTTTGTCCTTGGTGAGTCTCACCAAAATCCAAGACGAACACATTGCTGGTCAGTTCTCCAAAGGCTCGCAAAACCCAAGGTATGCCCTTGGTGAGTCTCTCTAAAACCTAGGATGGACAATTCCCTAGTTGGTTCTCCAAAGGCTTGCATAACCCAAGGCCCACCCTTGGTGAGTCTACAGACTCATTTAACCCAAGGTCCTCTATTAGTGAGTCTCTCCAAAACCCAAGACAGACAATTCCCTGGTTAGTTCTCCAAAGGCTCACAAAACCCAAGGTTTGCCCTTGGTGAGTCTCTCCAAAACCTAGGACGGACAATTCCTTGATTAGTTCTCCAAAGGCTTGCAAAACCCAAGGTCTGCCCTTGGCGAGTCTCTCCAAAACCCAGGATGGATAATTCCCTAGCCGGTTCTCCAAAGGCTAGCAAAACCCAAGGTCTGCCCTTGGCGAGTCTCTCCAAAACCCAGGATGAACAATTCCCTGGTTGGTTCTCCAAAGGCTTATAAAACCCAAGGTCTGCCCTTGGCGAGTCTCGCCAAAATCCAAGACAGACACATCGCTGATCATTTCTCCAAAGGCTTGTCAAACTCAAGATCCGCCCTTGGTGAGCCTCAAAGCAGCTCATTTGGCTTGTTAAACCCAAGGTCCACCTTTTGTGAGCCCTTCATTTGCTAAGTTTCATCTTCAGGGCACTTAAGGTACGCAAGGTCTACTCTTGACAGTATTTTTTATTCCTAATTTTTATTTGTGCAAGAGTACAAGTCTGCAGGAACATCAAAAGCCCAAGGTTTGCTCTTGGTGCATAAACCCAAGGTCCACGCTTGGTATGCACTCCTACAAAACCCAAGGCACCCCCTTTGTCAGCTCGCTCCTTAAGAACCACGACGACCATAGTTAAAGGTTCAGGTTTCACAAGTCTAAACAAACTACCATTAGACTAGGCGACAAGACCTTCAACTAGGTTGAAGTCACACTAACTACTCACAACCATCAGAGGAGAAACTCCATAGGTTAAGATGACCAATTATTGGACTGTTGACAAGACCTTCATCTAGGACAAGCCACTGGACCTTCAACTAGAGGAGAAGCTCCACAAAGCAAAAGGAAACACCACCACATAAGTGGCAAGACCTTTAATTAGGTTGAAATCAAACTTGAGATGATTTCGTGTCATCAAACTCTCTATTTCACACAAGACCGTTAAGGTCTTGCATGCTTCACCGTCAAGATTCTACTCTTGTCAAGGCGACCTATCCTCACTATGCCAAGGTCTTGATTCCTATGCCGTCAAAGATTTTACTCTCATGATGGCGGCTTATTCATACTACCACAAGTAGCAAAGCACTATATAGACAAAGGCAACATACAAGACATATACACGGTGCAAAATTCATCAACAAAAGAAAGCACATGTATTAAAGAAAAATAATAAGTGTCATAATTACGAAGCCTATGCAACAAAAATCCAACAATGAAGAAAAACAAAGAAAAGTCAGCCTAAACATTGGCATCATCGCCTTGCTCCTCGCCAGCCTCCTCCTCAGCAGCAATGTCTTCGTCCTCAAGCAAAACACCATCATTCACGTCCTTGAAAGGGTCAAAAAGACCCAAGTCAAGGTCCTTGGTGAAGAACCCGGCCTCCCTGACGGCCTTGTTAAAGCCCTTTTCATTCTGCTCCGCAACCTCTTTCTCGTACATTATCAGCTCCTCTTCAAGCTCTTTAATGGTCTCCCTCTCCCTAGCCACCCATAACTCAGACTCCTTCAGCCTGGTGTCATATCCTAATTTCATCCAGGGACTATCGTTTGTTGATCTTTTGATCCTTGCTAGTTGACTTACAGTGTTAAACGCCAGTTACAGTGAGAAACAGATGATCATTCAATGTTTTGATCAAGAATGCAAAAATACCCAAAGGGGAGGGCAAAAAAGTCATTTTAAGGATTTTTCTGAACCCTGGCTCGCCCTGGTTAGCCTCTGGCTCGCCTGGGCCACCAAATAACTTCATGGTGAAGTAACCAGCTCGCCTGGGCAAGCTTTCATGACCCCTAACCCCCTTATTTGCAATAAATAGGTGTGAGGGAGGCTAAGAGATGGGTGCCAAGGTCAAAAATTGAGGGAATTGAGAAATGAGAGAAAGAAGAAGAAGAAAGAAGAGGAAACGAGGCTGAGGCACTATCGAACCGCAACCGCGATCATTCCTTACTTCGTTCTTCGTTCGTCATTCAGTTAGTTGTTGTTTTAAGGATTTGAACATGATGTATGGACCCTTAGGGGTCCTCCTTATTGTTTTGTGCTTCTTCATCTCCTTCTCCTATCATCGGTAATTGCTTTTCTTTTGTAAAGTAAGTTTTAACCGATCATTAGTGCTGCAAGTTATCTTTAAAAAAAAGGTTGAAGGTTAATAAGCAAAAACCAAGATAAAACCAACTCATAACTAACTTCTTTTTTTTTTTATCAAATATCACTTGAGATCGTTTCAAGGTCTAACGCCTTAACAATTCTCTCCTCTCTTTTAAAAACAAAAGATTGTTTCAACATCCAATGCCTTAAACGACTCTCTCTGCTTTTCAAAGTTTAAAACATCATTTCAAGGTCCAATGCCTTAAACGACCTTTTGTTCGTAATTAAAATCAATCTTTCAAAAAATATAAAAATAATTTAACAGACAAACTTTCAGACCAAAGAACTACGTAGGTCTGAGTTCCTCATCACACTTAAGGATATGTAGGAGCAAGGGTCATGCTCTTGTCGATCCCAAAAAGTAAAAAACATAAAAAAAGGGAAAATAAAATAAATATTGAAGTCATGATTTTTCACACTCGATTAAAGGTTGTTGTCCCTTGTGACGGACGTGTGGGGGTGCTAATACCTTCCCCGCACGTAAACAACTCCCGAACCTTTATTCCTAAAATTTGCAAACCCCTTTTTTGGTTTTTCTAATGTTTTCCTCGAATAAACGTTGGTGGCGACTCCCGCGCGTTTTCCTTTTTGGAAGACGCACCCTTGAGTCTCATCTCACCCTCCTGCCGAAGGGTAGGTTGCGACAGTTCGTGACTCCACTAGAGACATTTGTTAGTAATGATCCACTAACCTGGAATTAAAAGAACTTAATGCCACTAACCTAGGGAATTAAAAGAACTTAATGGCTGAGTGTAACTGAAATTGTGGCAACCAAAAGTCACCCCCAACAACCATCAAGCCAACCACCATTTGGTCTCCCAAAAGGTTGATGCCTAGGTTGCCAATTGGGACCTTATTACAACTTGAACTAAACCAAACTAAAGCCCTTTTAGTTGATTAACCCAAAACATATTTTTGGTCATCCAACTTTACAAGGATTGGGCCATTATTTAAACAAATTAAACACTCTAAAATTGAGACAAAGTGGTGTCATTTAGTCCTCCTCCATTTGGGCCATGATACAACTCACAACCTTGGACTTTTCTCCTTGAAACTTGGGCTTGTATTCAAATAGTATGGACAACACTTGTTGAAAAGCTTCCTTGGCTTTCCTTGCTCTAGCCCTTGTCATAGGTCCTCCAAGTCCTTCAAGTGGATCCTTGCCCTTGCTCTTGGTCATGTCCTTATCACCTCTTCCCTTTTAACTTTTGTTTTGTCCATATTGGTATATAACCTTTGCTATGTTGTTGTGTTTGGTGTGTGTTTGTCTATCTATTACATTCATAGTTAGAAATATTTTTTTCTATGCACACATGGCACCTACACCTCGCACACACGTTGAGATATTAGCCCCTATACCCAGGCCTATGTGAGCCATAAGGAGTGGAGGTCGATCTATGGTTATGTTAGGTCCCCGACTCGCTTGATAATAGTGAAGCCTCATCTAGATTTTTCCTCTTTTGGTGATGCATTTTCACTAATAGTCCCTATCGCCACAATGTATTACCTAAGAGGATAATATCTCTAGAAGCCGGTAAAGTTACATGAAACCACCCTTGGGAATTATCACTAGAAGTGGACTTTTGGAACTTTTCCATTAGGTTCCTGAATTAAGAGGCACATAGCAAACTCACTCTGGCTTGTTCCTTGATCACATCATGCATCTCTTCAAGGCATCGCAATGGGCATATCATTCCTGCATTTATCATTTATCATATTCATGCATTGCATTTGCATAAATCACTGCATTATCTTACACCTTTATTTAACATGCTTTTGTTCTGCCAACTGCATATATTCTATTTCCATCATTCATATGTTATGTTCACTCATGCATGATCCTTGCATTTTCCATTGCAAAAAAAAGGGAAACAAAAAAAAAACAAGAGAAAATCACAATAAAGCATGAAAGTTTACACCACATTCTTAGTTACATGTGTTGGGTACCATGATGATGACTATAAACCAACCATGTTGGGATTATACACTCATTTCTCTAAAAAAAAAGATTGAAAATCATGTGAACATGGTACCTAATTCATGGTTAACTAGGAAATGATGGTTCTTCAGGCATCTTATATCAGTCTCATAATTACATTTGTCGTGCATAGCATAAGTATGCCCTAGTCATTCATCTCCATGATATGCTATCATAGTATTGGCGATTACAATTGCTATTCCTTGGATTATGGGGTTGAACCAAGCACATGATTTAAGGAAAGGTTCATCAAGTCAAGGTCAAGTATGGAAGTAACCAGCTTGCAAAAGTGGGGCAGAAGATGGATCGAGTTACATCGTTTCTTTGTTTACTGCCAATACATAATTGTGTCAATTTACAAAAATTAAGGACTATTGACGTCCATGTTTTATTTCCAGCAATATGTGATGAACCACGTTGTTTTAATGAAAATCTAAATTCATTCAACCCTATGTCCTGTGTAGAATTTGTAATACTTCGACAATGCATCATTCACATACATCCATGCTTATTTTTCTTTTCACATTGGTGGCATTGCTCATTGCATTCTTTCCTTGAAATCAGAACTGTAATCATTGTAATCAAAAGGAAAGAACGTGCTTTACAGTGCCCTTACCGAACGCGTACTAGAGCTAGAGTAATGAGTGAAATAGAGGAAGTTCAGGAGCAAATGAAGGCTGACATGGAGGCCATGAAAGACCAAATGGCCGCCATGATGGAGGCCATGTTGAGCATGAAGAAGATAATAGAGGTCAATGTGGCTACAGTTGTTACCGCAAGTACTGCCACAGAAGTGGACTCGACTCACCCATCTGGCCTCAATCAAGTAAATCCTCCAGTCTCGGATATAGTAAGACAGGGAGGCGAAGCGTTAGGAAGTACGGGTGGCACCCATTTTGTGCAGGTTCAGAACAAGTATTCCTTCCCACCATATGGTTTGCCTCCTAACTAAACATCACCCAATGTTGCACACACTCCCAATGAGAATTTCGGCAACTCAACACCCATACCTGTGACATCCTGAAAATTTCTACCCGGAATTTTGTAAGCGTTATATTTTAAATAATTATATATATATATATATATATATATATATATATATACATATATACACTGAATAATACATACATACATACATACATATACATATATATATATATATATGTATGTATGTATGTATTATTCAATGTATATATGTATACTCCTGGTAGAAGTATGTACATTGGGGGAAAGATACGCGGGTTAGGCTGATTAACGAAGAGTAATCCATAACTGGACAGTTATAGATTAATTCTCAATTAATTAGTCTAAAAATTATCGTTTTGCGTTCAACTAATAATTTAACAAAACCAACCTCTGAACCACGCTCAGGGTTTCATTATGAGGGTTTTGATATATATTGTTTTCTTTCGAAAACGGGCCCCGACGGGTGCAGAGAAACGCGAGGAACTGGAACCAGAGAAGCGGCACGCAAACTGAGGCAGGATTTTAGCATTCAAAAAGTCAATTTTTTCTCTCCTTGTGACTGAGTATGAAGTCACATCAAGGGGAAGAGGTGGGCCTCTTTTTGTTCCACTCAAAATGGGACAAGTGGCAAGTGCTTTATGAGAAAAAAATAGGAAAAAGAAAATCATTTTTCTTAAAAAGCCACGTTCTCTCTCTTCACTCAGCAGAAATTCAGAAAGCTTTTCCTCACCTTCTCACGTTGCTTTTCTCTTCTTCTTCCTCTCCATTAAAGCTCCAAACTTTGTTCACCATTTCTACTCCAAATTGCAAAAGGAAGCCATTTTCGGAGTCGTGAAGCGCACCTCTACGTTGTGGGACTTCGAATTTCAGGTTTGGGTAGACTTCTTCTCACATGAATTTCGTGGGTATTGGGTTTTTGGGAGATATGATGGGTAGTTCTACTAGGTTAATGCCCTATGGTAGTTATTTGTGAAGGAATTTGTTGAAAGCATGCTAAACTTGTCATGTTTGATGTGAGTCAAATTTACCCATTCTGTTTTAGGGTTTTATGATGATGCTTTGTGATGTTTGTGTGCTGAAATTGTTGGTAGAAAACTGGTAGAGATGATGGGGAGAGTTAACCTAGGGTTAAATGTGAGTGGAAAAGTGTGAGGTTTTGAGGGTTTGAAAAGCTAAATTTGGGGTTAGTGGTAATTGGAGGCTAAAGTGAGTTAATCCTAGTTTAAAATGTCAAATAGGACTTGTGGGAAAGCTTGGGCAGAGCAAATGAGAAAAAAATGAGTGACAAAGGTGAAAGCAAGAGCCATTTCTAGGGTAAATTGGGTGTTGAGGGGTCAAATTTTGAATCGGTGGAGTTTTCGCCGTAAAACCAATTTGAGCAAGTTTAAATTAATGTTATAGACTTGTTTGAGATAAGAGTTTACTCCAAAATTACCCCATTCTCATTTTCACTTCTCAGACCTTGAAAATTCACTCAATTAATGGGTTTTGGATACCTAGATTTGGATTTACCTTGACCTGAAGCTTGTTTTTGGTTTAAATACGATTTATACATGATTTAGGACTTGTAGGATCCAATTTGAGCAAAATTGGATGTGGGCAAGAGGGATTTCGAAATCTGCCCTATTATGCAGAAAATTTGTTGTTGAATTGTGCAGCATAATTTTTGTTCTTGTGCAGAAAATGCTTGTGCATTGTTGGTTATGGGAAAGGTATTATATATTGGGTTCTGGACATTTTATAGCAGATCCCAACGGTCAAAATATAGACTTATGTACTAGGAACCTCCAGTAAAATTTTCAAGTCGATCCAACGGTTAACGAATCAGAGCGAAGGGAATGTTACTGGGGTATTTGAGTAAGGAAAGTTGTAATATGTGAATGTGTTTTGGGCAGAGTTTTCTGCCTCTGCCCTGTTTTCTTGATTTAGGGTAGTTCATGATAGTTGGAATTGAATTGCTTGGATATTATGGAAGCTTGGAGGGGTTGATGGGGACCCGGTGCTGAGAGGAACGAGGATAAGGGCTACGTAGGAGTACGTGAGCTAAGTTGAAGGTGGGCAACTGGGGATGGTGGGTTCATGTTTGATTTGTGGATGTGGGAGAGTTGATTTGCACCATCGCCCGATCGCCACCTAGTATCACATATGACGGGTACCCCATAATCCAACAAGCTTGAGGTGAGAAAGTGTGGAAGAGTCAGTCTTCCTACTTTTGTTTGTTGACCACAAAGTGGTACCTGGAGATATGTCGCGGGGGTCAGGAGACCTTGCGGTCGTCAGGTGGGATGCTATTGCCCAAAACCAAGCTTGACCAATCCCGACCCAACCCGGGCATAGTCAGCCAGTGAGAACCTGTGACGTACCTAAACAGGCGAGCTCCTGGCAGTCAACCAATAAAAGAACAAAGATCACAAAGCAAGGAGGCTTGTGTGGTGGTTGGCCATCTATGAATCTTGAGTGGTATCTGGAATTTGGCCTCTGGTAATCGATTACCAAGGGTGTGTAATCGGTTACAAGGCTTAAAAATGGAGACAGGAAGTTAAGATGGCCTCTGGTAATCGATTACCAAGGGTGTGTAATTGATTACAAGGCTTAAAAATGGAGACAGGATGTTAAGGTGGCCTCTGGTAATCGATTACCAATGCTGTGTAATCGATTACACAGAGTAACAGGGCACTGGTAATCGATTACCAGTTATGTGTAATCGATTACACAGTGTAAATTGTAGGTTTCCATGTGCAGAAGCTGTGTAACTCAAGTTTGGGCACTGGTAATCGATTACATACTTTGGTAATCGATTACCAGAGAGGAAATCCCTTGAGAAGGATATTTTGACTATGCGTAACCATTATGGGACGCCTTGTATTGTTGCCTGTAGTTAGATTTCTTGTGAAAGAGTCTACCCTCTTCCTTTTATTTCTTGTAGATCGCGATGGCAGCGCAGTTAATCCATGATCGCGTGGTGATGGAGTGCCTAGAGGGAGTTTGGGAGACCCTCGAAGGCAATGAGAGGTGCCGATTTCGTGGCATGATTCGACTCGCTGCTACTTCATTGGTACATCCAGAGGAACCCGTACGCACGCTTCAGCAGCCTGTGGAGTGGATACTACCATACCTACTCCATATCGACTAGTGGAGCCAGTTCAAGTGATAGAGGTGTCATTCTCTGAAGAGGATCCTGAGGAGGACCCAGAGGAGTTACCTCCTGAGCCTGTTGTGGATGCTCTTGACTTACCTGAGGATGATGAAGACCCACTCCTTGATGTTGATTATCTAGAGGACATCATGTCAGCATCTGAGGCAGACTCTACAGAGGAGAGCGGCCCTGTGGGGACAGCGAGTAGTGAGGGCTCTTCATCATAGCAGACGGCTCCTTAGACTAGGTTTACATACTTTTGTGGGTGGGTGTATCTAGTACAGACTGCTAGGTTTACTCTTTTGATTTTTGGATGGGTAGACCTATTGTATAGAAATTTTTTATGATTGTATATATGTGGCTGAAGCCACCACAGTTGATACCTTTGCTCTGGATGTCACTATGTATTTTGCAAACTCCCATATTTTGGACTGTTTTAGATTATGAATGTAATTATGTTTAATCTTGTTATTTGAAAAGAAAGTGTTAACAAACTTTATTGAAAAGAGTTTATCGACCGCGTTTTATTATTTTTCACGTGACGACCTAAAATGATGGCTGGTATATTTTTCTTTTTGAAAGAGCAAAATAGTTTAGAGGTTATGAATGATCAGAAAGAAATGACTCCGAATAGAGTTGTGAACCGGCCATTCAGGACTCTATGTGATAATTTTCCTTCTGAATTTAATTACTGTGAAAAAGAGAGAGAATAGAAAAAGAAAAAGAAAATTTCCCATGGTTTTTGCTATTTAATTTATTACTATTAAACCAGTCATTATTTAGGGACGCCACAATACCCATTGAGAGCCAACAACCCCAATCTGATCATGCACATGTCTCTCAACCCATGGGGGAGACACATTGTTGGATCAAGTGGCCTCAGAATAATTAAGAAGGGGAGGTTGAATTAATTATTAATAGGCCTTTACTAATTAAAAATCTATCCTTCTTAATGTTACTAAATTCAATTAGGCTTTTACTATAATGTTAAGAAAGTAAAGAACAGAAATAGAAACTTAACCAAAATTAAAAGTGATAATTAAAGTGCACAATGGAAAATAAAGAGTGTAGGGAAGAAGAAGACAAACACAAGAGTTTTATACTAGTTTGGCAACAATCCGTGCCTACATCCAGTCCCCAAGCGACCTACGGTCCTTGAGATTTCTTTTCAACCTTGTAAATTCCTTTACAAGCAAAGATCCACAAGGGATGTACCCTCCCTTGTTCTCTTTTAACAACCTAGTGGATGTACCCTCCACTAGAACTGATCCACAAGAGATGTACCCTCTCTTGTTCTCAGTTACAACAACCCAAGTAGATGTACCCTCTACTTGTACCACAAAGGATGTACCCTCCAATGTGTTAAGACAAAGTTCTCAGGCGGTTAGTCCTTTGAAACTTTGTGAATGGGGAAACAAAAGAATTCTCAGGCGGTTAATCCTTTGAAATCTTTTGTTTTAGGGAATGGAAAGAATCAAAAGAATTCTCAGAATGTGTCGTTTTGGATTCTTTGACAAGGGAGAAGGGAGACACAAAAGAATTTAGGCGGTTAGTCCTTTGTTCTTTTGGAAAAGGGAGAAGAGAGACACAAAAAGAATTCAGGCGGTTAGTCCTTGGCGAATTCTTTTTGGCAAAGGGAGAAGGGAATGAAAAAGATGAATAGCACAGTTTTGTTTTCAAGGTTTGGAAAACCAGAAAACTTTTGAAAGCTTTTGGCAAAGGAAGAAGAAGAAGAAATTCAAGAAGATGTTCAAAGAGACTCAAGGGTTGTAAAGGATTGAAATCAATGTATTCAATGTATGTAAAATGCAAGTTAAGGTCTTGCTTTTATAGACTCTTCATGTCGGGTCATAAAAACCATTAGAAGAGTTATAACCTTTAGAAAAACTTGAAAACCATTGGAAGAGTTACATCTTTTTATTTTTATTCAAAACTTATCACTGGTAATCGATTACCAAATTATTGTAATCGATTACACAAAGCATTTTTGTGAAATGATGTGACTCTTCACATTTGAATTTGAATTTCAACGTTCAGACACACTGGTAATCGATTACCAATATATTGTAATCGATTACACCATTTTGAAATTGATTGGAACGTTGTAAATTCAGTTGAAAGCTTTTTTGAAAACAAAACTTGTCACTGGTAATCGATTACAATAAACTGGTAATCAATTACCAAAAAGTAAAAACTCTTTGGTAAAAGATTTTGTGAAAACTTCATGTGCTACTCAATGTTTTTGAAAAACTTTTTAGTACTTATCTTTAATGAGTCTTTTCTTGATTCTTGAATCTTGAGTCTTGAATCTTGATCTTGATTATTCTTGATTCTTGATTCTTGGCTTGAAACTTGATTCTTGAATCTTTCTCTTGATTCTTGAATTGTTCTTGACTCAATCTTGAACATTCTCTTGGGCTTTTTGTCATCATCTTTGTTATTATCAAAACACCTTGAATCAATCATGATTCATCATCATGAAGCAATGAAGCTTGCTTCTACACACATAAAGCACCCCAAGACCACAATCTAGCCGACTTCAAACCTCACCTCGGATATGCCACTAAGGGGCAAGAAGTTGGTGGTATACCCTTGCCGGACACATTGGAGGGCCCTCAATTTTGCCCACAACCACAACCCTTGCATTTTGTGGTGGGAAGAGTCCTTCCTGCTATGGTGGAAAGGCGAAAATTTGATCATATAGAGGAAAGGGTGAGGGTCATTGAAGGGGGCAGAAATTATGCCTTTGCCGACATGACAGAGTTGTGCCTGATGTCGTCATCCCTCCGAAGTTCAAGGTGCAGGACTTCGATAAGTACAAGGGGACTATTTGCCCCAAGAATCACCTGAAGATGTATTGTAGGAAGATGGGAGCATACTCAAAAAATGAAAAATTATTGATGCATTTCTTCCAGGAAAGTCTTACTGGGGCAGCTGTCACCTGGTATACTAATCAAGAACCTTCCCAAGTCCATTCTTGGAAGGACCTAATGGTTGCCTTCATTAGGCAGTATCAACATAATTCTGATATGGCTCCAGATAGAATGCAACTGCAGAACATGTGCAAGAAAGAGCATAAGTCGTTCAAGGAATACGCCTAGAGGTGGAGGAACTTGGCAGCTCAAGTAGCACCTCCAATGATGGAGAGGGAGATGATAACAATGATAATAGACACATTACCAGTGTTCTACTATGAGAAGATGGTGGGTTACATGCCTTCAAGCTTCACATATCTAGTGTTTGCTGGCGAAAGGATCGAAGTGGATCTGAGAAGAGGAAAATTTGATTATCCTGCTTTGATGAATAGAAAGCCTGGGGCAAATGGAGAGAATGAGAAGGAGGGAGGAACCCATGATGTGACTGTTGTTCCTACATGGCCAAATTTCCCACCAGCTCAACAATATCAATACTCAGCCAATATCAGCCATTTTCATTACCCACCACCCTATCAACCAAGAACACTCAATCATCCACAAAGGCCAAAACTAAATCAGCCACAAAGCCTTCCTGACATACATCCAATACCAAACACCATCCTTAACACAAACCGAAACACCAACAGAGGAAGGAATTTTCCAGAAAAGAAGCCTGTAGAATTCACCCCAATTTCAATGTCATATGTTGACGTACTCCCCTATCTGCTCGATAATGCAATGACAGTCATAACCCTAACAAAGATTCCTTAACCTCCATTTTTCCGAGGATACAACTTGAATGCAACATGAGCTTATCATGGAGGAGTTCCGGGGCATTCCATTGAGCATTGTATGACCCTGAAACATAAGGTGCAAAGTCTAATTGATGCAGGCTGGCTGAGATTCGAGGAGGAGAATCGCTCATGAATTGTAATGTTGTCAAGCCATACTATGTGTGATGCTTGGGGCAATGTGAAAGTTGTTGTTAGATATCTCCAATGACTCATTAGGATTTTCAAGTTTATGCCATTACTATAAACAACAGTCACAATGCTAATAATATGGATAAATTTGATGTCTCTCATTCTCTCACAATTACATCTTTGCTTATTTAACTTCCACTGGAATGTGAATGTAAGTCATTGGTTTCTTAACTCAAGTGACTTGTGCTCTTGGGTTGATTTCCAAGTCTGTTCAATCAGATACTGCTCGTTCTATACGTTTGGTAGGGGTGCCATAAACGAAAAGTAAAGTAAGAAAAGAAGAAAAAGAGCATTTGATTGACTGTTTTTTTTAAATCAAAATAAGAAGTACAGACATTCATGTAACCTCATTCTTAAAAGTTTTCTTTTTGAGAGAAAAAGTGAGTTACCAAGAACAGGAGCCATTTGACTTAATCTGTCAGTTGCAAATCTTTTAAATATTTCTCGTCCTTGAAAATTCATTTTCCAGAACCTGCACAGTTTCTTTCATTTTTCCTTGCTACAAGGTCATAACAAAAGACAACAATAGATACCTTAGAGCCCTGCACTGGGACAGTGAGAGGCACCATGAATGAGCCTTAAGTGAACCTAGGGGCAGATCAAAAGTTCTCACCCGGTAGGTTAAAAACCCGAAAGGGCGGCCTAAGCAAAAATTGGGGTCGATATAAATAAAAAACAATCAGGGCATGTTATTAAGGTTTTGTCCCAAAATCCAAACTACAAAAGGATCTATGTCAAGATTTGAAATGACACATGGTTATGTTTCAACATCTAAAACACTAGTTTATCCTTTGCTACCCCCTTCGAGCCAAAGCATATTTGTTTTCTAAAAAACAATAAAAAAAACAGCAAAAGCAAAATAGAAACCCTGAGTGGGAACCACCGCTAAATCGACAGGAAGAGCAATGCAAAGAACACATGCATGAAGTTGGGCAACAATAAAAAAAAAAGATAAAATCTGCCAAAGGCGAGTGAAGAAAGAAAAAGAAACAAAAGATCTCCAGATTTTACAAGGAAGGCACAAAAAGTGCAATAAAGGATTATAAGGCAAAAGGAATAAAGCCCAACCTAAGAGTTGAAATGAACAAAGTACAAGCAAGACTCTCAAGGTTCTTACTCAATAAACACTCTTTAAGCCTCTCTGATCTTTTCTTTCATAGCCCTCTTACCCCTGACCGCGTTACAAGTCCAATAAAGCCCATGTGGATCAAGGAATGACTAATTTCACTTTTAAGTTGGGATTTTGGAATAAAACCCACACACGCTTGTGATTGTTGAAAAAATATATGTAAAAAAAAGAAAGGGAGAAAATCCTCGAGGTTTCACACTTGCACATTTGAGAAGAAAACTCATTCGACCAGGAGCTCATAGGAAATGCCCAAAGACAATTGTAATAGTAGGGTACAATTGATGTTAGTCACTCATGCAGACTACTTAGGATTCCTTTTGAATCCAAGGGTGGCCTTTGTTGTATAAATTCTTTCGGGATCAACCCATGTCATCATGCTTTAGTGGGATCGACAGACCCTTGGCATCACTCTATGACTTTAAATCAGTTCACATACCAAAGTGTGACAATCCATTGCCATCCTTCAATGGGCAAGGGTAAAACCTTATGTTTTCTTGTTGTGATCGATTCCAAAGCCTTATGTTTTCTTGTTGTGCAGAATAATTGAAGTTTTTAAAAGGGAAGGGGAAAACCCTAGAATCCATATTTCGGTTGATTGATTAAATGTCAAACGGCTCCATTGTCGTCACTCCAAAATTTTCAAGTGACTAAATCAAACAAAACATACACTCTGAGGGAGTCCCCGAAGAGATTTGCAACAAAATAGAATGAGGTTGCATGAATTATCACATCTTCCAGAAAGTGAAAATCAATTTGTGTTTTCCATAAAAAAAAAAGAAAAAAAAATCAAATCAAAATCAAAATCACAAAAAAAATAGGAAAGAATGTCATGAGCATTACACAATTTTCATGATTCAAAACCTTTTGCGTTACTAGCATTTCAAGATGAAGGTTACATGCATCTGCATCCCAAATCATGTTCATATTAGGCTATAAGTGCATAGATTTCTCTTTATATACCACATTCCCATATCTAATCTTTCAAGTTTAGGATGAGAGGCCCTCTCAAAGAGTCAACCTCTTGCTTTCTCATAAGGTTAAGCCCTTTGGTACTAGTACCTATTGGCTTGTTTTGTAGGACTCAAAGTCCTCACATTTATCTTTCATAGGACTCAAAGTCCTTGCCTTTATCTTGCAGATACTTGAATGTCTTCTGCCTTTACTTTTCAAAGACTATCAGAGTCTTTTGTCAAGACTATCACAGTCTTCTTTACATTTCAAAGACTATCAGAGTCTTTTGTCAAGACTATCACAATCTTCTTTACATTTAAAAGACTTCAATGTTTTTTGTCAAGACTATCACAATGTTCTTTACATTTCAAAGACTTCAATGTCTTTTGTCAAGACTATCAAAGTCTTCTTTACATTTCAAGGACTATCAGAGTCTTTTGTCAAGACTATCAAAGTCTTCTTTACATTTCAAGACTATCACAGTCTTCTTTACATTTCAAAGACTTCAATGTCTTTTGTCAAGACTATCACAGTCTTATTTATATTTCAAAAGACTTCAATGTCTTCGGTCATTTACGCTTTCAAAAGATGACAATGTCTTCATTTACTTTTCAAGAGACTTCAATGTCTTCAGTCATTTATGCTTTTAAAAGATGATAATGTCTTCATTTACATTACAAAAGACTTCAATGTCTTCAGTCATTTACGCTTTCAAAAGACTACAATGTCTTCATTTACATTTCAAAGACTTTAACGTCATTTGTCTTTTATAGGACTCAATGTCCTTGTTTGTAAAAGACTACAATGTCATTTGTCTTCGACGTCCTCTATTTCTATGCTTTGAAAAAGAAAAAAAGAAGAACTTCAAATGTCTTCCGCTCTATAGAATTTCAATGTCTTCATGTTTTCTTGGTTTCACTTCCTTGGTTTTCGCCAGTTTCCGATCGGATAGCAAGATCGCTCGAACAAAATTAGTATCCTTATCTTTACTTCCCTTTTATTTCCAATAAAAGATAAGTAAAAAGGGGCAATTGTCGTACCCTAATTTCGTTTGGGGACTATCATTTGTTGATATTTTGATCCTTGTTAGTCGACTTACGGTGTTAAATGCCAATTACAGTGCGAAACAGATGATCATTCAATGTTTTGATCAAGAATGCAAAAATATACAAAGGGGAGGGCTAAAGGGTCATTTTAAGGCTTTTTCTGAACCCTGGGCCACCAAATAACTTCATGGTGAAGTAACTAGCCTGCTTGGGCGAGCTAGCTTACTTCAGGATGAAGCAACAGCTTGCCTGGGCAAGCTGTCATGACCCCTAACCCCCTTATTTGCTATAAATAGGCATAAGGGAGGCTAAGAGATGGGTGCCAAGGTCAGAAATTGAGGGAATTGAGAGAGGAGAGAAAGAAGAGGAAACGAGGTCGAGGCACTACTGAACCGCGACCGTGATGATTCCTTACTTCATTCTTCATTCGTCATCCGATTAGTTGTTGTTTTAAGGATTTGAATATGATGTATAGACCCTTAGGGGTCCTCTTTATTGTTTTGTGCATCTTCATCTCCTTCTCATATCATCGGTAATCGCTTTTCTTTAGTAAAGTAAGGTTGAACGTTAATAAGCAAAAACCAAGATAAAACCAACTCATAACTAATTTCTTTTTTTTATCAAATATCATTGAGATCGTTTCAAGGTCCAACACCTTAATGATTATCTCCTCTCTTAAAAAAATACAAAAGATCGTTTCAAAGTCTAATGCCTTAAACGACCTTTTGTTCGTAATTAAAATCAATCTTTCAAAAACATAAAAATAATTAAACACACAAACTTTCAGACCAAAGAACTATGTAGGTTTGAGTTCCTCATCGCACTTGAGGATACATAGGAGCAAGGGTCACACTCTTGTCGACCCCAAAAAGTAAAAAACATAAAAAAGGGAAAATAAAATAAATATTGAAGTCATGATTTTGCACACTCGATTAAAGGTTGTCTTTCCTTGTGACGGACACGTGGGGTGCTAATACCTTCCCCGTACATAAACAACTCCCGAACCTTTATTCTTAAAATTCGCAGACCCCTTTTTGGTTTTTCTAACGTTTTCCTCAAATAAGCGTTGGTGGCGACTCTCGCATGTTTTCCTTTTTGGAAGATGCACCTTTGAGTCTCGCCTCGCCCTCCCGTTGAAGGGTAGGTTGTGACACCTGGACTTCAACTCCTTCAGTTAGACCTCGAGGTCCACCACCACCTTGGCAAATTCATCATTCTCTACCGCCATTACTCTCCACCTTTTCAACCAATTCATTTTTCTCCCCTTGCAAGCCCCTACAGTGCTTAAATAGCTCATCACCATCCAGCTGAGTGCACAAAAACTTGGCAAGCACACTACCAACCTTAGACGACAGATGATGGTTGGACTTCACAACTTCAGAGAAGGCAACGACAGATGCTCTAAGATAGGCTTGTTGACCCTTTCCACAAGGGTCAAGAGATCCTCATCAAACAACTTCAACTTGGTGGGGTCAGACTGCTATTAGAATGGGAAGCAGGGTTCCTTGTCCCAGTTGAACATGAATGGCAAACCATCAGCCACGACACCAATAATCAAGACCTTGAAGAAACCTTTGATTCAAACTTAAACAGCTTCTTAGACACGCTGTTCAAGGAGACCCAACCAATGTTGCCCATAAGTTTTATTTGGAAGAAATAAAGAAACACTAGCACACTGGACCGAATGTTGAAGAAGGGGCACAAGACCTCAAAGGCCCTTACCATGGCCTAACTATTGGGGTGGAGTAGAGAAGGAGTCACGTTCAAGTGCTCAAGCAAAGCACACTGGAATGCAGTCAAGGGGAGAACGAGACCTAAGACCTCGAATAGACACTTGTACATAAAAAAAAAGGGCGGACAACCCAATGTTGTCTTCAGGAAAGGAAAGGCATCGCTCCTGCAAGCCTAGAAGACTTACTTGCAAGAGTCCTTAAGGTTTTCCAATTTTACTTGGCATTGCAGAGCAACGACACTCACTGAAAAAGTGATGGAGGACTTATACTTCTGAACATCATCCCTCACCCATTCAAAGCTAGCAACGACAAGAGGGGATGATAGCGACCCAACACTATGGCTGCGATGCACATGGGGGACGCCCTAATGTCCCATCCACTTCACCTTGCTCCCCCAAAAACAGAAGGGGGGAGAATCATAGTAACCGAGACAGGCTCTCCTACCGGGGAAGCAGTGAAAGGTTGTGCCTTCCCGCGGAAGCGAGAAGTGCCTCCACCAGCACGACACAAAACCCTCAACCTCTCTGAGGAAGAGGAATCACTATTAAAGGCATCATGGCGAGTGTCCTTTGAGGAGGAACCACCAACGGAAACAATCTTCCGGTCCACCAGGGGTTGTTGAATCGAACCCTCGAAATCACTACCACCCATGCCAATGGCGAAGTCAGATAGAAATGAAGACATTGTTAGAGAAGGAATACCTTAAAAATTGAAGAAGATGAATGAAGAAGAAAGGGAATCACAACAAGTAAGCACAGAAGCAAAAGAGATTTTTGAGAGAAAAAAGGCAGAAATTTGAAGTGACAGTGATCAGAAATCAAATGTCCACTCCATTTAAAGAAAAGATGGACTCTTCGATAATTGGCGGGAACTGAAGTGGTACCCTAAATTTTCGTACCACGTCACCAGTACATGCCCACTCCACGAGTGACACGTATGCAAGTTTACTGTGCGTGCGCCGCACACGCCTCTGGCAACAGACAAAAATGTAACATCTATCTTCAATACACTCTCCAATGGTAAAAAAAAGGACAAAGTTGTCAGATACAGAGGCTTCCCTCACCTGACACGTCAGACCTCACCTACAAAACAAAAAGCATGTCCATCCCAGACAACTTGACAGAAGAAGCCCAGACAACACTTGTCTAGGCTAGAGGGCTTGAAAAACTTGACAGACCTGTAATTCTCACACCAGTCGAGGTTACCACCCTCGACACCAAACAATACATGTCCATGCTTGGGGGCTCGACCGACTCATCACCCTCCTACTTGTAAAGGCTACTAACCCTAACATTAGACAATCCCCCTCAACGTGGGACAATCTTCTTCGACATTGGACAACCTCTTTCGCTTGTAAGTCGGCTCAGAGCTTGGGGGGCTTATGTACTATCCAGATTCCACTAAATACATGTGCCCTGCAACGTGACACTCTAAGACACACGTCAACCCTCCATGCCAACTTGGCACAGGAGCACAGATGTCCAGCCCTTTATCTCTTGGCAGGTATTCAATTATCTACAAAGCTACACATTATCACTAATGTGCAATTATCTACTAACAATTATCTCTAAGTTACATGTTATTTGTAACATTATCTATAAACTACCTTTATCTACTGGCTATTATCTACAAGCCGGTAATTATTTGCAAGGACTGTTATGTTGCTGTAACAACCCCTATCAATAAGAACCTACATCTCCTACTCTACACTATAAGTACTAGGTTCCCTCGTACTCTTGGCACACATTCATTCGTACTCACTTGAGACAAACACACACCTGCTCACATCGTATACTTTCTCACTTACTCTCCTAACTTACATACTTACTTGAGCATTGGAGATTTTTGTTTTGCAGGTCCCCCCTCTTGTTCTCTTAACAAAGGAAACTCTATGTCCAACGTGCAAAGTACAAGAGCTCACCTTAGCCACATCCAATCTGATGTGTGCCAACTTCGAATTTTGGTAAGTACAAATTATATAATTAGTATCATGGTTAAAATAAATGGAAGAAGAAGAAGAAGAAGAAGAAATAATAATAATAATAATAATAATCTTACTTATGTTAAAAAAAACTACTTCAAATAACATCTAAAATTTTTTTTAAGAAGCAAGTAAAAAAAACTATATACTTATCAAACATGACCAAGATGAGTAGGTAAAGATGTGATAGCATGTGTGTAAATATTTTTTAGGTGTATCAAAAGAAAACAAAACATTGAAACAATGTGTAAATATAGTGACTTTTAATTAAATTTTTTTCTTTTACAGTGTGCTCTTAATTGATGAACTAGTTGATTTTAAGACAACTAAAACATATTAAGGATGACAAAATACACCAGTTTAGCTTATTTTTGGCCTACCTCATCATAAGCTTGCCAAAAATAGGTCAAGCAAGCTAGTCCATTTCGAAACATGGGTTAGAAAATGTGGTTTGTCATGCATTGAAGACTCACCTCCAACAACAAGTGTCATGGATTCAAGAGAAAATCCACACCTTTGATGGCATTCACATGCTATTGAGGAAAACCCACTTCATCAACTTTTTCACTAAATTCAAGTTTTCTCCACATCAAAAATGTCATCATCAAAACCAAGGTGTCACTTCAACAATGATAAGCCAGATAACGTTCATCTCAAACAACATTTAACGACTTTAAATGAGGATAAATATGTGTGTGCATGTGTGTGTGTGTGTGTGTATAAAGATTAAAAAGAAAATTTGTGGCAACTACCAAATCGTTAAACCCACTTCTTTTAGGAACCACAAATTTCATATATTTTTTATCAATGGGAAAATTACCCCGAAAACAAACAAAAATTGTATTAGAAACTTCTATAGCATCAACCATAAGAAGATTTCTCAAACCACAAGGTTAGAGATGACATACTAAAAGAAGCTTCTCAAAGGGTATGCAAAAAAAAATAATCCAAGCAGATGCCAAAAGACTACAAGAGTCTCTTAGAAGCCCTCCAAAACCTAACAAATCAAGATTTCTAAGTCATTAAAATTTCGAGTAAATAAGCAATTTAGTCCCTGACTTTGTACCCCTGTTGCATATTAGTCCCTAACTTAATGAAAAATCCAAAATAGTCCCTATCTTTGCATAAGTGTTGCAAAATAGTCATTGTCGTTACATTCAAAGGTAACGTCGTTAATGAGGTGTCCACGTAGTGCTAGGTAGACTAATATGCATCTCATGCTGCTTCCACTTCTCTCTCTCTCTCCGCTGCTCATTCTCAGCCTCTTATCACCAATCATGCCGCTTCCACATGGAAGAACCCCAACCCAAGCCAATTCTACAGAAACCCCCTAGTTACCGGGACCCGAACTCCAAACCATTGCCACCTCCGCCACGAAAGCCAATGTTGACACCCTCGTTCCAGCCGAAACCCAAGCGGCGAAGCTGCTGTCGCATATGCTGCTACACCTCGACTATGACCCCTCCCTCCCGGAGTTCCACCTCAACTCCTTCCGTGTCCCCAAACTCAACGTCATCGGAGTTCCACCTCTTCTTTCTTCCATCTTCCTCCCGCTTCAAAGCTTCCGCAAAATCTTCCATCACTCCTGGATTTTAGTTATTTTACATCTCAAACATTACTTTAAAAACAAAGTAATTTATACATAATATGATATGGTTATGATACAGATAAAGATACAGAATTTTTATAAAAAAAATTAAGATAGGACAAAACCATGATACATTACCAAAAATGCACAATAGCAATAACAACTTGGGGAACACAGACCAACACCCAGCGAAGGAGAGAGAACCAAAAGAGGAGCTAGAACCACCAACAACTTCAACAATGCAGATGGTTGCTTGTAGGAGATTGTTCGTGAGAAGGAAGATGCATTTGGTTTTTGGGAATGTTGTTTGCAAGCCCTATTGGTGATGGGGGCTCCCTTTTGCAACATGATTTGGAACAACTTACATGAAAAGGGAAACTTAACAAAAAAAATACATTACATGTCTATTTGAAATGAAACTGTATTATGAGGTTCTCAACAGTATCTTTAGCCATTTTGGTATTGGGTACATGTTGGACACATATATTGAAAAATATTTATTAATCTATATAAATTTATATTCAAATATCCTCATTTATTATTTTACAACTTTTGACAAATGATCATTTTATGCAGCTCTTTGAAGAGATGACTATATTTTTTTCAAAGCAAATTCTACTAAAAAAAATAGCATTGATGTTCTCTATTATAAGTATTGTCTAAAAAAAATTATTAATATTATATTGAAAAATATTCTTAATTACTCCACTGTATCTAAAGATATTATATAATTGAAGAAAAATTCAGCAATAAAAATATATAATTGATGAAAAATGCACAAGTATGTATTAGAATTCTAAAACAACAAAATTGGGAAACAAAACAAGATGTCAAATCTACCCAAAACTAGGGACTAATGTTTCAGAAGAAGCCAGCGTATTGGCTAAGAACATTTTGTTTGTATCTACAGGACAATGGTAAGCATGCTGTTAGCATGGGGCAGTACATATAGTAGCTGTAGTGAATGAGCTTTTGTTGTTCACATTAGCACAACTTGTGCTAGACATGTTCTACATTAATAGAAGTTATTGGCTTATAAAAAATAGAGTTTCGTGATCAAATTAGTCTCTTTTTTAGAGTATCTGGGCTTCATAAATTAAGATCCTGTAATGATTATAGCAGCATGATAACCAAGTAGTATTGAGTCTCAGTATTTTTTATTAGATTATAGATCCAAGTCTTTGTCAGTAGCTTCATAGTTAAACCTATTCTAGGTTGTTGATGTAGAAGCAAGGCTTCATGGTGAATGTGATTCAAAGGTGTTTTGATGATAACAATGATGACAACAAAATATGATGACAAAGGTGATGAACAAAAAGCTTAAAGATCAATCAAAGAACAACTCAAGTGGTATCAGAGCCAGGTTTCTTGTAGAATGGCCTCCTCAAATCCCTTGTTTCCTGAAGGAAATTCCATTCACAGACCACCCATTTTCAATGGTGAGGGTTACCATTATTGGAAAACCCGCATGCAGATATTCATTGAAGCCATAGATCTAAATATATGGGAAGCAATACAAGTAGGACCATATATACCCACTATAGTATATGTAAGCACAAGCACTACAACCCAAAAACCGAGAGATCAATGGACAGAAGAAGATAGGAGAAAAATCCAGTATGATCTCAAAGCCAAAAATATCATCACTTCAGCCTTAGGGATAGATGAGTACTTTAGACTGTCAAATTGTACTAATGCCAAGGATATGTGGGATACTCTTCAGTTAACCCATGAAGGAACCACAGATGTAAAAAGGTCTAGAATAAATACCATTACCCATGAATATGAATTATTTAGGATGAACCCAAATGAAAATATCCATAGTTTGCAAAAGAGATTTACACATATAGTAAACCATCTTGCATCTTTAGGAAAAATCTTTCCTAATGAAGATTTAATTAATAAAGTCTTAAGATGTTTAAGTAGGGAATGGCAGCCCAAGGTAACTGCTATTTCTGAAAGCAAAGATCTCTCTTCCATGTCTCTTGCCACTTTAATTGGTAAATTGCAGGAACACGAGATGGAACTTCAACGCCTCAATCAAAATGAAGAAAATGAAAAAAAGAAGAGAACATATCCCTTAAAGCCTCATCTTCAATACAAGAAGAAAACGAAGAAGAAGATTCAGATGATGAAGAAGATTTTTCTTTCTTTGTTAAGAAATTTCAGAAATTCATCAAGAAAAGAAGAATTGACAGGCGTCAGAATTTCAATAATGGAAGAAAATCACAAGATGATTCTCAAGTCCTTAGGTGCTACAAATGCAACCAAATTGGTCACATCAAGGCCAACTGCCCGTCAAATGAAGAATGGTCGGAGAAAAGTGAAAAAAAAAAAAAAGATTTGACAAAAGAAGAACTAAGAAAGCATACATTGCATTGGATGACAATGATTCATCCGATGGTTCAGAAAAGGAGATTAATCTTCTAACCAAAGATTACGAAAGTGACGAGAACATCTCTCAAGGATGAAAAACAAGGAGAAAAAGCATGATCCTCATCTTTGAAGATCTAGACACTTCAATCCTGAAAAAGGTAATATCAAAACCATTATCTTATTAAAATTTCTCTTAAAGTTGAAATTTTTATTCAAACAATTTGATTATGATGACTAACAATTCTTTATTTGTTTGTCTTTTGATTGTTTGAAATCATGAGTATATTTGCTTGATTGATTTCATCCTATTTGCATGATATATTTATTCATATATTTAAGTAAAATCAATATTCTTCATACTTGTGTTTTGATTGTTTTTGATAAAATTGATAATCTTCATGTTTTAAATATTTTTGCATGACATGATATGTAAATTACATGATTGAAAATTATTCATAAAGTATTTTCAAATATAGTTTTCAAAACTTCTTCTCTCCTAGAAAGCCTTCTGTTTTTTGTCTTCTGGCTAAAATAACCATTGGTAATCGATTACCATAATAGTGTAATCGATTACAAGCAGATATTTCTGGCAAAGTTGCTCTCTGGTAATCGATTACCATATTTGTGTAATCGATTACGACGCGTCCCTGCACCTATATATTCAAATTTCAAATTCTGAAACCTGCAACCTTTCTCTCTCTCGAAAACCCTTGCCCCCAATTTTTCTTCCAGCCATATCTCACTCAATTCTTGTCCAAATCACTCCCTGCAAAGCCCAAACTTCATCTTTTTTCAATCTCTTTCATTTGAACCGATTGAAATTCCAAAAAAAACTCCTCAAATGGCGGAACCATCGAAAAATCAGAAAGGAACCTCGAGTCGGAGTCAGCGGCATTCAGGGTCACAGGAAGCCCCAATTCCTTCCTCCATTCCCTCTGGATCATTATTCTCATCAGAAGAACAGTGTATACGGTACACAAACCTCTTTTTCTCTCGTTCCATTATAGACCCAAAATTTATTGATATGGAGTTCTTCTCAAATGAGAATTTTGAATGCTTCCAAGCATTTGAAAACTCCAATCTTATTCCATTCATGTCTCTGAAATTACCTGTCTATTCTGAATTAGTCAAAGCTTTCTATTCTAATTTAGAAATCCATGAAGGTACCCTAATGTCTGAAGTTTATGGGATTAAGATGGTCATTGACCAATCCCTATTTTATGATTTAACAAAATTGCCTAGTGAAGGTGTACCTTTTGGGGATGCACTAATTGATGAATGGAAATTCGATTTCTCTGTGCATGATGCCCGCCGGTTGGTTTGCACCAATCAAGCGGATATGACCGGAAGGCTTCTTGCCGGTTCATTGGCTTTTGAGAGCCGCATCCTCCATTACCTTATTGTTCGCATCTTACTCCCTAGATCTTCAAACCTTGCTCAGGTTTCTGAAGAAGATCTCATTGTCATGTAAGCCTTTCATAAAGGTTTACAAATTGATTGGGCACACCTTGTTAGATATCGCATGCATAAGGCATTGCGATTGAATGCCCCATTGCCTTATCCTCATCTTGTTACTCTTTTCCTTCAACACTTCAACATCCCTCTTGATTTTGAACCTTATGTTCCAATCAAGAGATCATTCCTTATAGGTGCTTCAGTCATAGCATCCTTTGGTTATATTAAGGAGCATGATGACTCTTGGGTAAAGAAGGGTGCTAGAAATGTTGGTGAAGAAGGACATGATGGAGAAGATTCATCTCTTCTTTTGAAGATTTTGGAAAGGTTTGATGGTCTTCAAACCTTTGTTGCTAAGAGGTTTGATACTTTGGAATTGCAAGTGGATATGCGTTTCAATGAAATGGAGTCAAGAATGACAAAGGTTGAAGAAGATGTATCTTACATTCGGTCAAGCTTCGATCTTCCACCACCACCGCCACCATCATCTTAGAATTATATTATTATTACTACTTTGATTTTCAGCCTTGTATTTTGGCTATATTATTATGGTATTTGAACAATTTACTATTTCCTTATTTGCATGGTATGTTTGGACCAATATTAAGTATGTTATTTGACTATGTGGAGTTTATAATTAATCTATTCATGGTTGTTTGCTTCATGGTTTTCATGGTTCTTGCTTCTTGCTTCATGATTTGGTTGATATTTTTTTTCATGAATATTGTATGGATGTTTAAATTAAATTTGTTTGATACGCACTTTGGCTTTTTGTTGATGCCAAAGGGGGAGAGAAATGGGATTAAATCAAGAATTCACATGAGTAATCAACTTATTTTTAAGATAAGCATAAATTCAAAAACAAAGGGGGAGAATTTATGAGAGTAATCGACTAGGAAAAAGTGTGTGTGTGTTTCTTGATTTCAGAAGTTGTCATCATCAAAAAGGGGGAGAATGTAGAAGCAAGGCTTCATGGTGAATGTGATTCAAAGGTGTTTTGATGATAACAATGATGACAACAAAAGATGATGACAAAGGTGATGAACAAAAAGCTCAAAGATCAAAGAACAACTCAAGTGAATCAAAGAACATCTCAAGTGAATCAAGAAAAAGTCAAGAGTTCAAGAGAAGAATCAAGAAGAATTCAAGACTCAAGAAGAAAGCCTAGAATCAAGATTCAAGATTCAAGGTTCAAGATCTCAAGAATCAAGATCAAGATTCAAGACTCAAGATTCAAGAATAAAGAAAAGACTCAATCAAGATAAGTATTAAAAAGTTTTTCAAAACTTTGAATAGCACATGAGTTTTTGACAAAACCTTTTACCAAAGAGTTTTTACTCTCTGGTAATCAATTACCATATTGTTGTAATCGATTACCAGTAGCAAAATGAGTTTGAAAAAGTTTTCAAACTAAATTTACAACGTTCCAATTATTTTCAAAAAGCTATAATCGATTACAATGTTTTGGTAATCGATTACCAGTGCCCTTGAACGTTGAAATTCAAATTCAAATGTGAAGAGTCACATCCTTTCACTTAAAAGCCTTGTGTAATCGATTACACTAATTTGGTAATCGATTACCAGTGACTGTTTCTGATAAATCAAAAGATGTAACTCTTCAAAAAGGTTTTGACTTTTTCAAATTGGTTTTAAGTTTTTCTAAAAAGTTATAACTATTCTAAATGGTCTTCTTGACCAGACATGAAGAGTCTATAAAAGCAAGGCTTTGTTTTGCAAATTAATTCAATTCATTCAATACTTTTACTTTTCCAATCAATTCTTTACAAGCCTTGAATCTCTTTGAACTTCTTCTTCTTCTTTGTACCAAAAGCTTTCTGAAGTTTTCTGGTTTTCTAAACCTTGAAAACTTGTGCTATTCATCTTTTCATTCTCTTCTCCCTTTGCCAAAAAGAATTCGCCAAGGACTAACCGCCTGAATTCTTTTTGTGTCTCTCTTCTCCCTTTTCCAAAAGAACGAAGGACTAACCGCCTAAATTCTTTTGTGTCTCCCTTCTCCCTTGTCAAAGAATTCAAAACGACACAGTCTGAGAATTCTTTTGATTCTTCCCATTCCCTAATACAAAAGTGTTCAAAGGACTAACCGCCTGAGAATTCTTTTGTATCCCCATTCACAAAGTATCAAAGGTTTAACAGCCTGAGATCTTTGTCTCAACACATTGGAGGGTACATCCTTTGTGATACAAGTAGAGGGTACATCTACTTGGGTTTGACTGAGAACAAGAGAGGGTACATCTCTTGTGGATCAGTTCTAGTGGAGGGTACATCCACTAGGTTCAAAGAGAACAAGGGAGGGTACATCCCTTGTGGATCTTTGCTTGTAAAAGGATTTTTACAAGGTTGAAAGAAATCTCAAAGACCGCAAGTCGCTTGGGAACTGGATGTAGACACAGGTTGTTGCCGAACCAGTATAAAAACTCTTGTGTGTTTGTTTCCTTCTTCCCTACTCTTTTACTTTCTGCTGTGCATTTAATTTCCGCTTTTACTTTCTGTTAAGTTTCTCTTCTACTCCATATTCTCTTAACAACAAAAGTAAAAGCCTTAAAAGAGTAATTTTTTAATTAGTAAAGGTTTAGGAATAATTAATTCAACCCCCCCCCCCTTCTTAATTATTCTGAGGCCACTCGATCCAACAATTGAAGTTGAATAGAAATATTTGAATGTTCCTCAGCTTATGAAAACATAACCCAATTTTTATTGGGTGGTGAAATAAAATCAAATATTGGTGACAGCACTAGTTCAATCCTGCATGCAACTCCTGCTATATTTTGGCTACAAAGGTGAACGTGTGATCCACCCTGTGCAGACATATGCCTTGTACTACTGGTGCTTCCATTATGCCAAACGAATTCTAGAAACATTTTTTATGCATTGCGTCATTCTGCCTATGGAACTCCGGTGAAGTTGAGTTTGGGGACGCGGAAGGAGTCGAGGTGGAACTCCGGGAGGGAGGGGTCGTAGTCGAGGTGTAGCAACATATGCGGCAACAGCTTCGCCTCTTGGGTTTTGGCTGGAACGAGGGTGGCAGCATCGGCTTTCGCAGCGGAGGTGGCAATGGTTTGGAGTATGGGTCCCGATAACCGAGGGGTTTATGTAGAATTGGCTTGGGTTGGGGTTCTTCCATGTGGAAGCGGCATAAGATGCATATCAATGCATATTAGTCTGTCTGGCACTACGTGGACACCTCATTGATGATGTTACCTTCAAATGTAACGACAAAGACTATTTTACAACACTTATATAAAGATAGGAACTATTTTAGATTTTTCATTAAGTTAGAGACTAATATACAACAAGGGTACAAAGTAAGGAAATAAATTGTCTATTTACTCTTAAAATTTCAAATTTATTTAATTTAGTTAAGATCGTCATTATTACTTCAGGTGTCACCTAAAACAAAGTCACACTGATATAATTTATGTATTATTCAATCATATATAATGTCACATGATTTACATCATTACATCAATAGTAACAAGCTTTAGTTAAAATCAATTCACTTCATTATCGACATGATTAGATAATACACAAGTCATACCAGTGCATGACTTCAAGTCATCAAAGTAACGATCTTTAGTTAAAATCACTAATATGATACTCATGCATACGCACAAGTAATACAACTGCCTACGCGTTTAAGAGAGAATGTGTGACAGGGATGAAAGAAAAGATATAATGGATATTTAAGATTTAAAAAGGAAGATGGTGTACTTATCAAAAGGGTGATACAATTAGCAAGTTTATGTAAAAAGACTAAACTTACCATCTTTAAACAGCTGTCAAATAAATAAAGAAGCTTATTGAAATAATTTTTATTATATAGAATTTATTATATAGAATTCACTTCTAAGTCATTTAAGTCCTTCAGAAATATAGACGGATACACATGCATATAGTATTTAACAACATTTACTATTAAAAATCAACAAGACTACAAAATTCCCAAATCTCAACCATAACAAACTGCACATTCTAATCTCAACCCATTCTAATCTCAACCATAACAAAGTACACATCTGCATTGTTTGTTTATCTCTTCACTCTAAAACCGGACTAAAACATCCAAATCCTTCCACATGATCAATGACCATTGCACTTTTCTACCACAAATCAAATACCAAGACAGAGAACCTTTCAATATTTATTTTTCTTGAATAATAATAATAATAATACTTGTTCCCCAACAATAAAATGTTCATATCAACAAACTCAAGAAAAATCTAAAAGCTTTGGTTTGAACTTGCATCCTCTAATGACAAATTCAAGGAAAATAGATACAATTCCAACTAATATCCTAGCATTTCCAATTGAAAATTTGTCAGTTACTTAATGCGTAACATATCACTCCTTTACAATCAAAAACTACATTAAAAACAGAACCTAAACACAGTTTTCGATTACCCCCAAATTAATCCACACAATGCAATAACCTAAGAACCACAGCGAAAAAATCTTCATAACCGTGGAAAAAAATGTATAAGCACGAAAACGTTGCTCCTTCGTTTAATTTCAATTAAAGTTGTACATTTTCTATGCAGAACAGAACAGAATAAACTTCATATCTTACAGAACAAACCTAAACCAAAACATCACACCGATTCAAAAGAACAGGTATTTTTTCGCTGCAATAGAATCCAATAACACTAAGAACTTTTTAGCCTCCAAAACCATAGAGGGTCCTTCCCTGCCTCTTAAGAGCATAAACAACATCCATAGCAGTAACCGTCTTCCTCCTAGCGTGCTCAGTGTAGGTCACAGCATCGCGAATCACGTTCTCCAAGAATATCTTCAGAACTCCTCTGGTTTCCTCGTAGATCAAACCACTGATCCTCTTCACGCCACCTCTTCTCGCTAACCTACGAATCGCAGGTTTCGTGATGCCCTGGATGTTGTCACGAAGAACCTTCCTGTGCCTCTTGGCACCTCCCTTTCCCAAACCCTTTCCACCCTTTCCACGACCAGACATTTTCTCAATAAGATTTGGTTCGAAGCTTGTTGAGTCTGAAAATTTGTTGTTTTGATTTTAAATGTGATAAAAAGGAAGTGGGAGATTAGGTTATTTATTTGGGTGCGAAGGGGAGGCTTATTAGGTTTGAATGGGCAATTCAGGAACTGATGCATTGGCAATTCAGGAACGTTGGATTGTAAACTAATCGACGGTCTATGTTCGCGATCCGTGGACTGATGAATGGGCAATTCAGGAACGTCAATAAGAAAGTTTTAACGGTCAGGTATTGTTTCCTGAGCCAGTTACGGATTTGGACTTTGTTTGCTTTTTCTCGGCTTTCCAGTTGTAGACTTGTAGTGCCTGTCACTTTTTAGCATTTATTTTTATAGACTGTTTATTTCTTTTGTAGTTTTTGTTTTTGGTTTATTAAGATTTTATTTCATCAACTTTTCAAATTTTAATTTTTAGTTTCTTAAAATTTATTTGACAAAAAATTTTAGTATTTCATTAATTTTTTAGTATTTTTATTTTCTTAATTTTTTTATTTTTAATCTTTTATTTATTTTTATTGCTCAAAATTAGTTCAAAATATATCAAAAAAATAGAAACTAAAATGGACAAAATAAAGATTAATCTTGATTAATAAAAATAAAGGTTTAATGTAATTTTTAGTCAATTATATTTCACAATTGTTTCACTTTAGTATACTAAATTTTAAGAGTATCATTATACTTTTTTATGTTTTTAAAATGTATCATTTAGATCCTTTTTCCCAATTTTTCGTTAGGAACATTAGTGTTTTGTTAACTTTTAAATTTTAAAATGACTTAATATTACTTTTGATGTTTCACACTTGTTTTACTTTGGTACATTAAGTTTTAAAATTTTCATCTTAGTCATTTGTGTTTTCAAAATGTATCATTTTGATTTTTTTTTTCAATTTTTCGTTAGAAACGTTAGTATCCATCTATGTTTAAAAAATTTAAATAATTAATTTAACATAGTAACAGTTAAAAATTGTCACTAACTTTTTATTTAAAAAATTGAAACTATCACTATTATTATTATTATTATTATTATTATTATTATCATTATTATTATTATTATTATTATTATTATTAACGATAATGCTTGATAACCTTGACTTGACTCGTTGAGTTTCTCCACAGGTGACGAAGATGTAGATGTTAGATGGAAAATCATTTACTTGTCTAGTCCAACCGTGCATAACAACAGAGATCTTTCACACAAACATCACAAAGAGTCAAATTGTAACTTCCTCATTACGATATGGGTTAATTTTAGGATCATGTTTTTTGTTTCATTAAAGATAACTCTTGCTTCGATTTTCTCTGCTTATATTTCCAATAACATAATTATATGAAAGGTTTGGGTTTCCCAATAGCATAATTATTATTTAGTGCATTATATAATATTTATATTTAATCTTGGTTTAGTGTCTACTTAAAAATTCAATTTCAATATTGAGTTCTTTTATAATTACATAGGGAAATTGCTATATATACCTTTCTTTTTAATATTCTACACCATTTTGCCTTTTTTTTAACTTTCAAAAATACCATTTTAACAATGTATCCTCTTTTTTCCAAAACTTTTCCCCATAAGGGCATCGATGCTTTTTCAAAATGGAAGGTGCAACAATATGTTGGATATTCATCACTATAAACACTAATACAATCACTCCAATCACAAAAAACCTCCATCCACCATTGATAAAAAGGTTCTTTTTATGAATTATTTTTTGTTTTGACAATGCAATCTAGATCTTGCTTATGGTTACTGGATTTGGTATTAGTGGATGATTAGCAAGTGTTGGATCGGGTTTTGTTGGTGATCAGGATGGTGGTCAAATATGTGTTTGAGTTAGAGATCAATGTCATGGAGAGTTCAAGATTTGACGATGTCATTTCGATGGTACAATGAAATAACAACAATCACACTAGAAGGGAGATTGAATAGTATGTTAATCAAAGATATAATAACTGTTTATAACTTTTAACACAAATATAGATGTAAATATAGAAGAAAGATAGGTAGTCCACTGAAGAGGAAAACAAATTTTAATAAGGACAAGTTTGATTGTTCGAAGACTTAATAATATGGAGTCTTTTTAAAACAGTTTTCCAAATAGCCACTTGGTATTAAAGAAGTGACAAAGAGTATTAATAGAACGCTCAATAAACCATAAAGGACAGAAGTAGAAATACCTGGTTTATACTGGTTCACTCAACCTGAACTACGCTCAGTTCTCCTTTACTCAATAGTAAAGGATTCTACTAATCAAAACATGATTACATAACAAGTGTTTTGACCTGCCACTTATGGCTTCACAATATTCTTAATATCACTTCTTGCACTTTCTTAGACTCCCCCTGAATCTAAGAAACTCAAGTATTGGTTAACACTAAGTCACTCCTAGCTTTCACAAACAATAGTTTGAATGAATACAAGTATTCAACAATACTCAAAGAGTGGATAAGCAATAAAGCTCGATTACAAAAAGACTTTTCTTAGCAAAGAATAAACAAATGGACACTTTGTATTATTCGTCCAGTAATTTCAACAGAGTTTCGCTTCAATTAAGTTCTTGGTTTTTCGTCAGCTTTTCTCTCCTCTGCTTTTTAGGTAGAGGCTACCTTTTATAGACTTTAGTGAGGAATCCACTAGGGGATCATCATCAATTCCTTGAAAAGACTGTTGTGCTCTGATTGGTGAGAAATTTCACGATAGTACAAACAGCACCATGTGCTTTTTGTCCTTAGCGAAAGTGACCTTTAGAGAATATTTTGTGAGTACCTTATATTTTATTCTATTTTTTCATTTCCTTAAATTCAAATGTTAGCATTTCAAAGTAAAGAGAGATAAAATGAATTTGTATAGGATATAATATGTGCACTTCCCTTTTTTAATTATCATAGACTTTTTGCCTAATGCTTATCATTCTAAAGGATGTGTAAGTTACTTACTGACCGTATGCATGGAATAATCATATAACACTAACTATCATGGAGAGTTGGCACCTTTTGATTTTAGCGTGTTTGATGTTGGATAGATAGTTAACATTACAATCCTTCTTGAACGATACAACATATTGTTAAGTTCTTTAAAATTTGAACCTGTCCACTTATCAAAAATTCATTAGAACATTAGTAATTTATACTTTTTGTTATTCATCAAAATCCAAGGTAGATGAGACGAGTGACCATCCAAACCTAACATACAATGCATTTGTACAATGCATTTGTTCATTGCTAAAGACATTTTGATGCATGTCAAAGTTTTTATCCACTAAGGTTCACAACAAATGACACCATTATTTCTGCAAGTAGTGGTGGGCCTATGTCCTTGTTAACAATGTAGACTTATACACTGTGTGACTATGCAAGATTGCTTTGAACTGTAATCATTAGGTAGAATGGCATATTTATGATACAATGGAGCATGATGGTTATTTACGAGTTTTAATGAGCATGGTGGATACCAATGATAGAGAAAATGTAAACATTAATTGGAAATGATAACATTGGGGGTGAGAAACTCCAAACAAATTTATTTAACATGTTTTTTTAAAGTAAAAGTAAACTGACATATATTATTAAAAAGAAGAGTTATATATAACAATTTTCGTTACATGGTTATTTATTATACAAGTTCATGTTCATAATTCAAACTTTTAAATTAGATAGCTAAAACCCAATAGGCCCACATTCTTTTTTAAAATGTAACCTTAACTTCTTATATATATACAACATAACATTAGCATACAACCGCCGTGGTGCATTCTCTTTCTCCCCTCTCTGTTCATTCTTTTTTTTTTATTTAGTTTCAAGATGCGTTAATTTTCCATTATTCAGATCTAGAGCATCACTATTACAACAATTTATATTTCTTCTCTCCCATGTGATTTTGTGGTTTGTATCATCAGAAGTTCGAGTTCTTATTTCTTCTTCTCTCTCTTTTTATTTATTTATTTATTTATTTGTTCATTGCTTGTTTCTTTGTTCAGTAATTTGAACACAAGTTAACTCAGTCGTTAAATTTTTCCAATTCAACTCAATTTTTGGATGGTTGAATGACTCAATATCAGTTCATGAACATGTCCAATTGATCGAGGCCGTACCCGAATCAAATAAACATTAAAATGTAGTAACTAGGAAGTGATCCTAGGTCGTTTCCCAACGAGCAGTGACAAGCCAAATGTTCATAATATACTTGCAGTAACAGTAACAGTAACGATGGGGGGGGGTTGTTTGCTTTTGTAAATTAAACAGCGAATATATGTGAATTAGAAAATATCAGAATTAAAACACGTTGCTTCCCCTTGATTCACAAGCAAGTCTCTTATCCTAGGTTACGAGAGTTTATCCTTTATCAGTTTAACCACTTAATCCAACCCTAAATTAAATTACTAAGCGAAATTCAACATAAGGCATTCATTATGTGATTAAGCATCACATACACCAATTACTCATAAACGATCATTAAGCATGAACGTAAATTAAGCACAGAGACAATTAATCAAGCACTAAGCATGCATGAATTAAAAGCAACAAATTCAAAGTAATTAGTGAAGAGGAAAAACTAAACAGAATTTAACAGTAATAATAGAACCTCAAAGAGAACTGTGCTTGATCCTCAAGGGAAAACAACACTGCGGACTTAGCCTTCCATTAATCAAATAGAGAGTGAAATTTTATTGATAAAACTAAAAGTCTGAACTAGAATTGTAAAAAAAAACGAAAATAAAAGAGAAAGAGAAGAGAGACTAAAACTAAAAACGAAAAATAGAAGAGAGAGAGGAGAGAGAGAGAGTCTCCCGCGAGGGAGAGAGGGAGCCCCCTAAACTAGAACCTTGGTGCTGTTATATTTTTTTTTTCAGCCCCAAAGCTTACAAATATGTTTTAAATCCAAGCCCATAAGTAAAATCAAATCAAATCTAGATAAGATAAGATAAGATAAGATCTAGATGAAATAATATCTAGATGAGATCAAATCTAAATAATATCTAGATAAGATAAGATCTAATTTTATAGAATAAATTAGTCTGCCCTCTTCAAGTCCAAGCCCAATTCTAGATTCAGGCCCAATGCTTCATTAATTCCTAAAATTAGATTAAAAACATCAAATTAGCTGAATGGGCCCAAATAATAAAACTGCCTAATTAATTGACAATTAAGACCAATCAATAATTAAAATGGTGCAAAAAGGGTTTAGAAAATAGAAGAAAATGATGGCACATCACCAATCCAATAACTTGGTTGGACTGGTCAATGCTCTACTTCTTGATTGTATCGGATGATTAGGTGCAAGATTTAGAATACTGATGAAATAGGCTACTCTTGTTGAAAAAATATACACAATTCTCACATTCTCTAAACTCTTGTCTTCTAACTCTTGTCTTCTATACTTTTCTGCTTTAATTTATTATATTTAACACATTATTAATGCAATTCTCTTTCCTTTGCTTAGCAAATTTGCTATTGTCATTTCAACCCACAAGAAAGACCTTGAGGAAAATTTCATTAGAGAAAGTCACATTTTCCTAATTCACATTTCAAAGTAAGATCCTCCTTATCTCCCTACACTACTAAAATATGTATATTTTATGACGTAAAATTAAAGTTGGTTCACTTGAACCTGTCTTAAAATAAACAGTGGCAAAATTGTAATTAAAAGAAGTTGAACGACGCCAGTTCTTACAAACACTGTCGTAGTTGAAATTTTTTGCTTTTCAAATACTACGGTCTTTAGAAAAAAACGTCATTGTCCAAACCTTCATTTTCTCGCTCCCTACTCATTTTCTCACTTCCTGGAAATTAAACCCTCTCTTTCACTCTGACTCTCACCCTCACTTCCTCCAAACCCTTGCCTCCCTCTTCTGCTTCGCCGTCATCGCCAAACTCCTATCCTTTAAGTTCCTCAGCTTTGACCTCTCCCTCCTCTGCATCCTCCACCTTGACCCCGCAGGTTCCTTTTCTCCTCTCTCACCTCTTCCCTATCCCTCAACCCCTTTCTCTCTCACTCCCAAGCTGCTGGTGGCGCCTTCCTTTGGAACCCAGCTTCTGAGACCCAAAACACTGCGTTTTGCGGAGGCAAAGACTATGTGGCCATGGTGGTGCTGTTGAAGTGGCTAGGATCAAGGAGCCAAGGACTAAGCATCTCAAGAAGCACGTCGAGTGGTACAATTTTTGTGGCATTAACGCACTTACCTTCGTCGTCGATGTCAAGGAGCTTCTTCGATTTGACCTCTGCCACGTGCTCGAGACTCGAATCTCTCTCCTTGCTGGCCACCTCGTTTCGTGGGTGTTTCACAAGGAACACGATGGGAAGGAACATTGTCTGGTTTTTCACACTTTCAGCAACACGGGTTGGTTTGTGTATATGGACTCGTTAATATGGTTCTTCTCTTTCATAAAGCTTCCTCCTTTTTTTTTGATTGAAAATGACTATTTCATGTTATATATATATATATATATATATATATAGTTATGGTTACATTCTTGCCTAAATTTTGGGTAGTGAGGAACTCATCGAGAAAGGGATGCATTGTTGATTCGGGAGGAGGAGAACCTTTCAATCCTTAGGTATTGAATTACTAATATTCTAATTTAATAATATTGTTTACTTGGAGTATCCATTGCTTAATCCTCAACGAGAGGACTATGTTGGACTATGTTGCAGTTGGTCATAGTCATGGATCTCGTAATTGTTCAGTTCCAATTCCAATTTTTTTTATTATTTGTAGACTAATAACATGCACAGGGAACAATATAGGGTAGGAGAAAATAACAATATAGATCAATGTTACATGAATTGCCAAAAATTCAGGTTGTAATATTTTCTCCTCGAAATTCTTTACTTGGGTATTGGGTTTTGTTTTCTTACACCACTTGTTTATATATGCTTTATTCTACTACAAATTTAGGAAAGCAACAACTCTTTAGTTCTGTTAACGATGTCAAGTTGTGAACACGACATGTGAGTAAGAGGGTAAAATTATTGATTTTACAATGTGTTATTATTTTATGATGGTAAATTATTAACTCATAATTCTGGCTCATTTAATTTTAATTTCTTGCAGCAGAACAATCTCCAATTTATTTATCAGCTCTTTGTCTGTTTTATCCTCTGCACAAAATGCTTATATCATGTTGTAGACTACTCCTGTGTTGATTGAATTCAAAAGTATTAAATTTGAAGAGTGGGCCAAGTCAAAGGCATAGCGTGCAAGAGTGTATTGGCAGCAACAATCTTCAGGTTGGGAGTTGCTACGTGCACCCAGCAATATTGTTGGGGCACCCAACAAACACTGAATGGGCCATTTTGCTCTTTTGCGAAACCTGTATCCGGAAGACCCTTCTTCTGGAAAAATTCCGGAAGACGTCACTCCAGAAAACTCCCGGAAGAAGGTTCTTCCGGAAATAATTTAATGTGATTTTTTTAAAATGCAATATTTTTATAATAATTTAATTTTAATAAATAAATTACGTTATAAAATAAATAATATTATTATACATAAATTATTAGTAAACATAATTATGGCTAATATTTGTAATTCCTTTTTTACGCGCATGTAAATTTAAATAATAATTTGTATGACAATTTAATATAATTTGAATCATAAAAATTAATTAATTCGTATATTTTATAAAAAATATAAAATATTTATTATGATAACATTTAATTTGTATTACAAATCTTAATATATAATAATAAAATTTTAATTTTATAACAACGTGAAGTAAAAATAAATCTCATTTTATAATAATAACTAAAAATAAAATAATATTTAATGACAATCTTGCCCCTGTGTTGTTTTCTTTAAATTTACTACGCTGCTTTTCCGTTTTACACCTTTCGATTTCACCTTCATCCCCGTCTTCTTGCTATTGCTATCCTTTTGCGTAAAAAGCTTTTGAAGATTTGGTGGTCCCGTGAAGTAGTTGTTTCGTATTTGAAGTTGTGCTAGTTGTTGTTGTTCTTATTTCGTCGGAGGTACGCATTCATCGATTTTTTTTTTTGCGTTTTCTGGGTAGATGTTTGGAGAAGATGAACAGTAAAAAAGCTATTCCCGGAAGAACTTTAAACTACATGAGGAAGTAGTTTCGGAATGAGAATTATGAATTTCCGGATATATATATCAATATTATCATTTATAATATATGTATTTTCAATTGTGGATAATTGGTTTAATTAGGTATAATGATTTTGGTATAATATTAGATGATTTAGGTAACATAATTGTATTTTGTTGCAGTAGAAAAATGTTTTATTAGTTGTTTATTATAGTGTTAAGTTTAGTTTAAGTAAATAATGTAGTTATAAATTTAGAATGTATTTGTATTAGTTGTTAATATGTTTGTTAGTTAATATGTAGTAAATTTTTGGATGTGGTTATATGATAATTTGAATGTACTTGTGTATGATGAATATCTCCTATTAATATGTTTGTTAGTTAATATGTAGTAAATTTTTGGATGTGGTTATATAATAATTTGAATGTACTTGTGTATGATGCATATGTCTTTAAGATGGACGAAGATCAATGGACGTATGACTATACGATGTCACAAGAAGTTCATATGGATTTTGATTATGATAATGAAGAAGAATGTGGTGTGAATGAACCACATGTTGATTGTTCAAATACTTTTAATATGTCTCAGGTAATCATGTTGATTAGTTTGAGTCATTTGGTTGAATAGATGTTTTGTATAAAAATTAATATGTTGGGGTTGCGTTGTAGGTATTTGGTACTCGAGATGATGTTTTGAAGTGGGCTCGAACAGTTGCCCATGAAAATGGATTTGTTGCAGTGATTATGAGGTCTGACACAGAGACCGGTAGCAGAGGAAGAAGTTCATTTATCTTAATTGGGTGTGAAAGGAGTGGTATGTACAAGTGTAGGAATAAAGAATTGGTTAGAAAAGACATTGGGAGTAGGAAATGTGGTTGTCCCTTCAGGCTTCGTGGGAAACCAGTGTATGGAGGGGAAGGTTGGATGGTGAAGTTGATCTGTGGGATTCACAATCAAGAATTGGCCAAGTCCTTAGTTGGACATCCATACGCTGGGCGATTGATTAAGGATGAAAAGAAAATTATTGCTGATATGACGAAGTCGATGGTGAAACCAAAAAACATCTTGCTAACGTTGAAGGAACACAATGCCAACAGTTGCACCACGATAAAGCAAATTTACAATGCAAGAAGTGCATATCGTTCTTCAATAAGAGGAGCAGATACCGAAATGCAACATCTGATGAAGCTTCTCAAACGTGATCAATACATTCATTGGCATAGATTGAAGGATGAAGTTGTGGTGCGTGATCTGTTTTGGTGTCACCCAGATGCAGTAAAGTTATGCAATGCATGTCATCTGGTGTTTTTTTATAGACAGTACCTACAAAACAAACAGGTACAGACTCTCACTACTTGACTTTGTTGGGGTGACACCACCGGCGATGACATTCTCTGATGGGTTTGCATATCTGGAGGCTGAGCGTGTTAATAATATTGTATGGGCTTTAGAACTAAATCTTAGCCAATCTTTTAAAACTCAGTAGAGCTAAGCACTAACAGTTATTATCACTTACAGAGACCTAGCACTGATGAATGCAGTGAAAACTGTGTTTCCAGAATGTACAAATTTGTTGTGCAGGTTTCATATCGATAAGAATGTGAAGGCGAAGTGCAAATCTTTAATTGGTCAAAAAAATGCTTGGGACTATGTAATGGATAACTGGGGTACTTTGGTTGATTGTCCGTCCGAACACTAGTTCGCTGAGTCACTTCAGAAGTTTCAAATTGCTTGTTCGCCTTGGCCGATGTTCGTTGACTATGTTAAAGACACATGGATCATCCCCCACAAGGAAAAAATTATTACAACATGGACGAATAAGGTCATGCACCTAGGCAACACAACAACAAACAGGTATTAAGAACTGATTTTATTTGTTAGTAAAGATTATTAATAAATGGTATTTAATTGTTGTATATTTTTCATGTTTGTTGTGTATTTTAAATGTAGGGTTGAATCAGCTCGTTGGGCTCTAAAAAGAGTACTACAAAATAGCCTTGGAGACCTGTGTAGTGTTTGGGATGCCATGAACAACATGATCACATTGCAACACGTTGAAATTAAAGCATCCTTTGAAACCAGTACGCATGTGGTTGGGCATGTATTTAAAAAAACCTTATACAAGAGGCTTCTTGGGATGGTTTCAAGGGACGCTTTAAATGAGATTGCTTCTGAGGTTGGCCGTCTACGTTATCTTGGCAACAATCACTCTTCTTGTGGTTGTGTGATGAGAAGCACACACGATCTTCCTTGTGTATGTGAGCTTTCTAGGTATACTGTTGGCAGCATCCCAGTGGAGTCAGACCATATTTTCTGGAGGAGACTTTGCTTTTCAGACCAAGGGTTATGTGAGGCGGAAGTCAGCATCAAGGAAGAGCTTGAGACCATATCTAAAAGGTTTGAAGAACTTGATGTGTCTTGCAAAGTAACTCTGAAAAGTAAACTTCGAGAAATTGCATACCCTGATCAGAACTCTATATGCCCTCCTCCGTCAAAGGTCAACACTAAAGGTGCATCGAAGAAACCAATGAAAAGAAGTCAAAGATCCACAAAGCGTGATCCGTCTTACTGGGAGTATGTTGATGCTTTTCATTCTGTTCAAAGCAGCAACTCTTCAGTCAAACGTAGTGCATCATGTTCTGAACCGCCTTAGCCTACAAGGATAATTCCGATGTTGGATCAATTTGTGCCATTCATTCAAGGTTTCATTCGTGATGTTGTGAATGTGAAAGCGGATGATAACTGTGGATATTGGTCTATTGCCGTTTTATTAGGTATGGGGGAAGATTCGTGGCCGTTAGTGCGTAACGAATTGATTAAAGAACTTGATAGGTGGTCGCATGAGTACATGAACCTCTTCGGTGGCACAGAGAGACTTGAACAATTAAATTTGTCCCTACTTGTTGATGGGTTTTCCAAGGTATGTTTTTAGGTTAATTTTTTTAATAACAAACTTTAAATTACTTACATGTGTATGTTTGCTTGATTCAGGTTAGTGTGGACAAGTGGATGGATATAACGGAGATGAGATATGTGAATGCATCACGGTATAACGTAATCCTTGTATCGTTGTCCCGACAAAAAAGCATGACATTTTTTCCTCTTAGAAGTCAACCACTACCTGATTCTTCTGGGCACCGCATGATATGTGTCGGTCACGTGTTTGGAAATCATTTTGTTCAGGTACATTGAATATAGTTAGTATAACAATTATGCAATGACTTCCCGGGTTCATTTGAGTCAGTCACCACATGATATAATCTTTGTTCATGTACAACAGGTTTATTTGAATGACCATTGTCCCTTACCGCCTCCAGCGTTGTTGTGGTCAAACAATTGTTATTCTCAGGCAAAGCAGTAGACAACTCCATATATTAGTAGAATGCAGCTGATGTGCCATCATTTTCTTCTATTTCTTAAACCCTTTTTGCACCATTTTAATTACTGATTAGTCTTAATTGTCAAATTAATTAGGCAGTTCTATTATTTGGGCTCATTTAGCTAATTTGATGTTTTTAATCTAATTTCAGGAATTAATGAAACATTGGGCTTAATCTAGATTTTGGTTGTGGACTTGAAGAGGGCAAATAAAGCAGCGCTTACCTTAGTTAATTTCTAATTAGTAGATTGCAATTTTATTTTATGTGGTTCAGTGTTTATTTCGTTTTGGGCCAGAATATTGTAATAGGGCCCAGTGACTTTGAGTGACTTTTTTTTAATAGCAACCTTGGGATTTGTGGAAGGCTATTCTGGTAGACTATTATTCAGAGCATAGGGTTTATGGCTTTTACGTTTTTTGGTTCTAATGCTATTGTTCACGTAATGCAATTTTCCATTTTCTGCTTCTAATTACAATTTCATTCTTGTTTCTTCTTCTGCCTTCATTTATGTTTCTGCTTCATTTACGTTTCTGCTTCGTTTATGTTTCTGCTTTTAGTTTGATTTACGTTTTCTGTTTGAATCTATGGAAGGCTAAATATTCTGGTGTTGTTTCCTTTTGAGGACGAAGCTCAACTCTCTTTGAGGTTTCGTTTATAATGAGGCTTCCTGACAGTTTTCCCTTCACCAGTTAACCCAAATTCGTTAACATTAATCTGTGCACGCTTCGTGTTCGATTAATTGCCTCTGAGCCTAACTTGCGTTCATGCTTAATGGATGAAGGGCTAACTGGTGTATGTGTTGCCATATCACGTATTGACAACCCTAAGTTGATTTTCGCTTAGTAAATTGAAATAGGGTTCGATTAAGTGGTTAACTGTTAGGGACAAATTCTCCATAACCCAGGACAAGAGAATGGCTTTTGAATCAGAGGAAACAACCTATTTTTAATATTATTAGTTTCGTATTCCAGTTTACTTGTTCTATTTTTTAAATCACAAAACAAACAAGCCCCCCCAATCGTTACTGTTACTGCAAGTATATTATGAACATTTGGTTTATCATTGCTCGTTGGGAAACGACCTAGGATCACTTCCTAGTTACTGTATTTTCATGTTTATTTGATTCGGGTATGGCCTCAATCAGCAGCAATACCCAAGCTTGATGTCATTCAAAAGACACTATGTCGACCTAAATGAAGACTAAACATGCATTATTTATGTAATTGTATTCATTATGCGATATAATTTGTTGTAAGCCATTAATAACCAATTAATATTATTAAGTACTTGTTTCGTTAAACAAAAAAATAGTTGGTCCAACAAAAATCATTTACGCGTGTACGATACATCATTGTCATAATTGACAACACATAATGACATGCATGCGTATTAAAGTTTGAGCGCGACACCACATTGACTGACTTGACTACACATTCTGAAGGAAACATAAACATGAAACATGTTCACGCGTGTCTATTTTTTTGTAATCAAAGTGAAACAATTTGTCGGTGACAACCATGTATATATATGAGACACGACTAATAAATCACACATTATCTTACTTTCACATAGTCTCCCAATTGATACACAAAGTATGTCCTTTTTAGGAGAAACTGACAGTCAGACGATTGTCAACTCAAGGTTGGGTTTCATTTTTCCAAATGGATCGATTATCCACAATGATACTGGGGTTTACTTCCAAACTTCGACTCCGGTGCTCATTCGAGTACCAAACAACTATGATTTTGCAAGCCTAAAAATCAGAATACACAATACCCTTCAGCTATCCGACAAACAATTTTTGGATGAAATTCACTACCGGAAGCCATTCACCCATACAGGTAACCAAATTCGCTTTCAGTGTATGAAATTGATAAATGATGACGATGTCAACACAATGTTAATGTGTAATGATAAATTTTCGTGTGTTGGTCCGATTGAGTTATTATGCACCGTTGGAAGAACACCAGATGGAGTAATAAACTTACTTCAACGCACTATGCCCCGCACTCATGACGCGATCCTATATTACAACGGGAAATGGAACATGTCACCGCAGAACAAATTTGTTGGATGCGTGTTCACAGGAAAAAATCCTAAGAAATTTCAAATTCCTTCAACATGTACATCGATGAACTGAAGGATTTAATAAAGCAAGTTGCACCTAAAGGGATTCCCCCTCTTGGAATTCACGAATCATAAACGGTAAGACGATTGTTTTTCCGCCAACCAGGTCGCTTTGAGTATTCAGATACGCTTATAAAATATAAAATTAATGAGCTAAAGACCAACAAAGAATTGTTGAAGGTGTTAGTACAATCTAACTACTGGAAAAAATATGGACCAATAGAAATTTTAGCTGTCTTTACTAAATATGTTGTGAAATTCGAAGACGAGGTGACTGCGACATCACTAAACAACTGAATGCAATGTTTATTTTTTTGCTTTTTCATTGATGTAACCTTTATCTGTTTACGGCGTGTTTAAATCCCATAATAAAGTTCAATGTGTTATTTCAATGGTCCAAAGATAATTTATTTTAATTGTTTGACCTTCAAACCTTACGCATACTTAGAAGGGTCCAATTCCTATTTTTTTGGATTTTCTGCCTCTTTTTTTAGGTGTTATTTGATGGAACCAGGGAATGACAATAATTTTTTTGGGTTCTTTGATGTCCAAACATGACAAATAGTGCCCCTCCGATGTCTTACGCCACTTGCACACCCACGAAAAAAACCCCAAACATGGGTACTTAAACATAAAAAAGGGTCTGATTCCTATTTTTTTGGATTTTTTACCTCTTTTTTTAGGTGTTATTTGATGGAACCAGGGAATGGCAATAATTGTTTTGGTTTCTTTGATGTCTAAACATGACAAATAGCGCCCCTCCAATGTCTTACGTGTAACACCCTGATATATATATCTATATATTATTAGTAATTATGTTTGATGTTTGATTATTTGTTGCGTTATTTTCATCCGAAATTATTTTTAAGGAAGTTAATTTAGTTAATAGAGGGGTGTGGATAGATAAGGATCTAGCTTCTCAAAGAAGTCTCTTGAGAAAGCTTCTCAAAGAAGCCACGAGGAAGCTTCTAGAGGAAGCCTCTTAATGAAGCTTCCAGAGAAAGCTACATGAAGCTGCCTCGGTAAAAACGCTGCCCACACTTTGTTAACCGTTGGATCTTCTCGAAATTTGGTCTGCAACTTCACAAGACACTTGTCCATGATCTGACTATTGGGATCTTTGAGAAGATGTCTGGAATGTGCTAGAAGCTTCCGTTCCCAAGAGCATCTCTTATTTAAGCATTTTAGCCTTTGCTTTCGTGTAGCTTAGGAAAAACGTCATTTCTTCTTCTTTCTTTCTTCCAAAGCCATTTCTAAAGTTCCAAGCACTTTCTCCATCTCCCACAGCCACCATTAGCCACCACAAACCATAGTTGTTCTTCATTGAAACCCCACACTAAGAGGAACCCTTCAACCGAAGCGGAATCTTCCAACTTGGCTTGCGGTTTCGGTAGAGAACGAAACCCTAATCTGACCTTTCGTTTTCTTTCGAGGTAACCATGGTTCTATGCTTGTTTCTTGTTAGTTTCATCTTGTCTTTGCATCTTTTCTGACTTTGGAACCGCCATTGCATGTCTTATGCTTCCTTTGAAAAACCTTAGAGAAAGAGACTTTGTAGACATTATCCTTTCATGAAATGCATGTTATTTTCGTAACCTACATTGAACCCCGGTCACATTGGCGTGGTCGGAATTTCCAAATGACGTTCCTTTGTAAAACCCAAAATGCTCTCAGCTCTTTCATGTAGTGATTTGGGTGGTTTACCCAGAGCACTGTTACTAGCTTTGTTTTCTGAAATCCATACTAAGTCTCCTTCTTTTTGGCATGGTAGAGGCTTGTGTGGAATCGATGAGCAAGGACAAAAAGGAATCTTCAAGAGACGCGACAAGGAATCCACGGGGTAGCTCACGATAGGTAAGGGGAGTTTATTATAAAATTTACTGTTTTAACACCATAGTTAGGGTCAGGGAACCTAGCTATGAGGATATCTGCCTGACCCTGTTGCATGCTGATTTTTCTTCAAAGAAAATTACGTTTTAACAATTGTGATGAATGATATTGTTGTGGTTGTTTGATTTGTGTTGTTTGAAGACCTGTGAGTGTGAATCTCAGGCATGAAAGATATATATGTATATATGTGCGAAATGCAATTTGTTGTTGATGTTGCTATTGAGGATTTTAATTGATATGTGATGATAATGATGATTATGATGATATAGATTTGAGATGACGTTGTTAATAAAGACCATGTCAACATGAATTGTTATATGTGAATATAAAATGAGGTTGTTGTTGTTGTTGATAACGTCATTGAGACGAGATGATATTTATGTTGAGAATGACATGGAAATGGAATGTTGATTGATGTTGGAAATGCATTAGCATGTGCATGTTGTGTATGTTCGTGGGGGGCACTGTGCACTGACCTTCCAGGGTCTTTGGCACTAGCTTTTGGCCGCATTCATACGTTGGATGTTGTGTATGTTCGTGGGGGGCACTGTGCATTGACCTTCCATGGTCTTTGGCACTAGCTTTTGGCCACGAACATACGTCGTATGGAGTGTATGTCATGGGGGGTAGAATGCATTGACCTTGTCGGATGGCCCAAACGTGGGTAACTAGCGTGGTTAGAGAATCTAAGCATTTCTGAGGGGATGCATAGGCGCTTTAATTGGTCCATGGTCTTTGGCACTTACTTTTGGCCGTGATCATAGCTCATACGGCACAGGAAATAGAGTAACTGTGGCCAAGTGTACTTTGTACTAGGGGGCTGTCACCTGGTAGAGAACACCTTTGGGCTCCCAGGCTGATCACCTATGGGAGGGGGGCTGTTACATGCACAACCGGGTGGTCTCGACAAACTCAACACAGTTCCCTAAGTGAGAGTGTCGTGTGGACACGCTTAGGCTATTTCCTGAGATTTGGTTGTTGTTGGTACGTACCACATTGCATTTGAGTGTTGAGTCAGGTGCATGCATCATTCTGTGCAATCTTGATTGGGTCCATGGATGGATGATGAGTAATTGTTGGATGTGAATGATGAATATTTGTTGGATATGAGTGTTGAATAATGATTGTTGTGCATGCTTATCATGTTTGCCTATGTTCCTTGCTAATTGTGGTTATTTGGAATTGGTATTGGTTCTTTTATAATAAACTCACCCTTGCAATTTTGTATCGTGTGGTTGATACCTGTGATGATCACGAACCTTGTTCGTGGGAGCAGAATGACAGTGGCAGGGTGTAGGGAGTAAGATTCTGGTGAGGAGTCGCCGAGCCGACGTGATGACGTTGGTGTTATTTTGGGAGAGAGTTGTGTTTTGTAATCAACTCCTCCGTAGTTGGTTTTAAAGTTTTATTTTGTTAAAGATGTAAAACTGGAATTTTAATTATATATATATGAACATATTTAATTTTCGTTATGTGTATGACATGTACCGAATTATTGTTTCTATGTAATTATGCATATTCACTTAAGTAATGGCGTGTTGTTGGATGAATTTATGTTGTAACAAAATCACTTCTATTTTCATAAGCAAAAATTAAGGGAGTTCTTTTTAAAAAATAAAATTGAAATTATCGAATATTAGAGTGTGGATACCGTAGTGACGAGGCGGGTCGTTACATTACGCCACTCGCACACCCACGAAATAAAACCCCAAACATGGGTACTTAAACATAAAAAAAAAGGTCTGATTCCTATTTTTTTGGATTTTCTGCCTCTTTTTTTAGGTGTTATTTGATGGAACCAGGGAACGACAATAATATTTTTGGGTTCTTTGACGTCCAAACATGACAAATAGCGCACCTCCAATGTCTTACGCCACTCACACACCCACGAAAAAAAACCCCAAACATGGGTACTTAAACATAAAAAAAGAGTCTGATTCCTATTTTTTGGATTTCTGCCTCTTTTTTTAGGTGTTATTTGATGGAACCAGGGAACTACAATAATTTTTTTGGGTTCTTTGACGTCCAAACATGACAAATAGCGCTCCTCCAATGTCTTATGCCACTCGCACACCCATGAAAAAAAACCCCAAACGTGGGTACTTAAACATAAAAAAAAGGATCTGATTCCTATTTTTTTGGATTTTCAGCCTCTTTTCTAAAAAAAATTATTTTTAATGTAATTCTTATGAACGAAACTCATGATTTTAGCTTCACTTTTTTTTAAAAAAAAATTAAAACAGTCCAAAACTTCGCTTAAGGACCAGGATCGGAATCAGAATCGATACGTCAGTTAATATCATAAAATAATAAACTGTGCAAAACAAGTCAACTATATTAAACTAAAAAGTGTAAAAAATACAAAAAATCATGTCAACTACAAAACAAAAAATAAATACAATAATCAATGCTCTTTGCACCGTCTCTGTCGAGCCCTGACACTTCCATCTGCACTGGCACCTCCTCTGGCGATCGTGAGACAATCCTGCATAATATCATATAACTCTATGCCTGCAGTGACCATCCTAAGGTTGAGCACACGCTCCAACCTCTGTGCGATCGCCTCATAGCCGTCATAATCATCCTGTGACAGTCATTAAAACATTTATTATAAAATTTAAAATAAATAACAACTCATCAAACATTAAATGCGCAAATAATCTTACCACTGCATGTGGAGGGGGGTCAAATGCCACTAGAACCTGGGGGATGGGCGGCTGCATGTACTCCTTAGGGTCTGCGGCAGGTGCATCTCTGGGATGGTCACCTACCTGGGTCGGTATCATGAATGAGTGAGATATCCAGAAAAATCACTCCATGTAATCCTCATACACCTGCCCAGGCACTAGACAAAGCTCACCCACAGCTAGTACGTGGTCCGCGAAATACATCCACCTGTCATCTATATCATCATGTGACAATAAAGCACTAACAGGCAACAGAGGGATGCTTTGAATGATGAAATCAGCTTAAAGGCCCTAACCCCCCGATGCTCAGTGTAAGGCAACCAGCACACATCTGTGACGGTCAAAGCATCACAACGTGCCCGGTACGGTGCTCCTGTGATTCCCTTCATATGCGCCTTCGACGTCAGCCACCAGGAAGCACATGGGGACGTCTCCTGGTATGCATCATCTGTGACGCACTGATGCACACTAGGAAAGTGCTCATAGATCCAACACTACAAAAAAAAATGAGGTTAACATAACATAAAAACATGTTTAAATCATAATCGAATGTAACATATTTAAAAACACAAAATTTCCCTGTAATAGAGTCAGGTACCCCGCTATTTGTCGTGTAGTGGTCCTAGAAGCCTTATTTAACTGGTTATACATATGAACCAGCGCGGCAACTCCCCAAGCATAACCACCACTCTGACCCAGGTCGCGAAAAGCGTCTAGGTGCACCACATGAACATATGTTGCACTCTTATTAGCAAAAAGAGTGCAACCGAATTGGTGCAACAGATAAGCACGAGCTGCTACAATCCACCACCGGACCTGACATCTCATCTCATAGATGTCTCGAACCCATCCCAGACGTTCGTATGCCCCACGTGATCGTGCTGTCTCGGCTCTAGCCTCCTCAGCAGAGACCTCAAGCAACTTGGTCAACAAAAATATCACCTCGTCCGCAAAAAGAGCATGAAAGCTGTGTAACGCGCCAGTGATAGGCAAATGGAGGAGTGACGACACATCATCCAATGTGATCGTCAACTGTCCTACCGGAAGGTGGAGGGTGCTGGTCTCGTTGTGCCACCTCTCCACAAATGCGGATATAAGTCCAGGATCACCAGTAACAACTGAACACCCGATCAGTGGACTTAATCCTGTGGCACCAACCAATCCTTCAATCTAAGGCACTAGCCTCCCAATCAATGTCACCTTCCTCCCATGTGACACCAACTTCAACTCAGGACGTTCCTGATTTGAAGTACAAATTATACAATTGTAAAAAAAAAATTAATGACAAACAAATCAACAATGACAAATAATTAACAAATTAAAATACCTGTCCACTCCAAACGGCGTGTGACCCCACCTGGAAATGATGTCAGCACTGATGGGTCACGTGGCCCACCTGGAAATCCCTCAGCATCATCAACATGTGACCCCTCAACACCATCATCACCTTGTACGTCCCCAGTCATCTCAGGTGCATCCTCAGCCATATCAGGGACATCCTCAGTCATGTCAGGAACATCCTGAGTCATCTGATGAACCCGTTGCCTACGGGCTGATGCAATAGGCCTACGCCTCTCGGGAACATCAACTGCATCATGGTCATCCAGTCTATCTCTGCCTATAACTCTATCTATAGCATGACCTAAACCTCATGTTCTAACCATGATCTACAAATCATGTGGAACACATATTTTTTTCGGTCAAAACATACACAACTTTCTTTATAAAAATAAAACAAGTTTATTTATAAAAAAATAAGACTAATTTAAATAAAATTATTTGAAAACACACACAACATAATTTTAAAAAAATAAACAACTTCATTTATAAAAAAAAACACAACTAATGTAAAAATAATTAATTAGTAAACATCCACAACTTAATTTAAAAAAAAAAATAAACAACTTCATTTATAAAAAAAACACAACTAATGTAAAAATAATTAATTAGTAAACATCCACAACTTAATTTTTTAAAAAAATAAACAACTTCATTTATAAAAAACTAATGTAAAAATAATTAATTAGTAAACATCCACAACTTAATTTTAAAAAAAATAAACAACTTCATTTATAAAAAAAAACACAACTAATGTAAAAATAATTAATTAGTAAACATCCACAACTTAATTTAAAAATAAAAAAAATAAACAACTTCATTTATAAAAAAAAACACAACTAATGTAAAAATAATTAATTAGTAAACATCCACAACTTAATTTTAAAATAAATAAAAACCTTCATTTATAAAAAAAAACACAACTAATGTAAAAATAATTAATTAGTAAACATCCACAAATTAATTTATATAAAAAACAACCTCATTTATAATTAAAAAAAACTTTATTTATAAACAAAAAAACACAACTAATTTAAAAATATATAATTAGTAAACATACACAACTAAAATTACATATAAAAATAAAACAAAAATGGGAAAAAAAATTCAAAACATACACAACTTAATTTATATCATTTATAAAAAAATAGTATTTAAAAAAAATTTCCAAAACACGCACAACTTAATTTATAAAAATAAACAACTTCATTTATAAACAAAAAACATAAATAATTTAAAATTAAATAATTAGTAAAATACTCAACTAAAATCATATAAAAAATAAACAAATCCAATTAACAAAAATTCCAAAACATACACAACTTAATTTATACAAATAACCAACTTTATTTATAAATAAAATACACTAATTTAAATTAAAAAAAAAAACAATAAACAAAAACACACACAACTTAATTTATAATAACAAACAACTTCATTTATAAACAAAAACACAAGTAATTTAAAAATAAATATTTAGTAAACATACACAATTTAAATTATAAAAAAAACAACTTCATTTGTCATGAAAAAGCCAAACCTCATTTTTTAAAAAAATTTCAAAAACATACACCTACTTAATTCATAAAAATAAAATAATCATTCATTTAAAAAAAACAAAACAATATTTTTTTAAAAAAATAAACAAACTTCCGGAAGAAGTAGTTCTTCTGGAAATTTTCCGGAAGAACTGGCTCTTCTGGAATACTCAAAGGTCATCCGGAAGAATTCTTCTTCCGGAAATTTTCCGGAAGAAATACTTCTTCTGGAAAGTTTCCAGAAGAAGGTGTTCCAGAAGATTTTCGGAAGACGTGTTCTTCCGGATGACCTTTGGTTACTTCCGGAGGAACCCTTCTTCCGGAAAGTTTTCGAAATACCTTCTTCTGGAAGTTCCGAAAGAACCCTTCACGGTTCTTTCGGAAGACGCCACCGTAACCACTCCTTTTCCCATTTTTTCCGGCGTCATCTACCCTGAGGTTCCACTATCCTACCCTAAATGCTACAACTATACTGCATAATAAAAGCAATGGCAAGTTAGGGACACCTACCTCGAAGGCAAAACGCGTGGTTCGCGGAGAAGAAGCAGCCGGGCTCGCTGGTCTTGCGGAGAAGAAGAAGCACACAGGAAGAAGAAAAGAAGCAGCAAGAAGTGATCTTCTGGGAGGAGGAGGAGGAGCGCCTTTTTTAAATTTTTACGTAAGGGCAAAATGGCCCATTCATTAAAATTGCTGGGTGCACCAATAATATTGCTAAGTGCACCTAGCATATCCCCTTCAGGTTTTATTGATTTGTTATTCTAGGGAATTTAATTATAAATTGTTATATTTTCAATGTTCCTAATTTGCCATTGTTTTTTACGGATCAGCAGGAGTTGGAGTTGGATTTACTTTAATATCCTTTTAAATTAATGGTTGTCATATATATATATATATATATATATATATATATATATATATATATATATATATATAAAGCATAATAACTCTTTACTCTAGAGATTTAATAAAGTCAAAATATAGTGAAACCTTAACTATCAAAACCTATTTAAGTGTGCAGGATTGGATATTGACAAGTAAGTATTTATATTTTATTTCTTGGTTCAATATATTGACAATTTGGAAATTACTGATCGGAAATATTTTCAATTTAGTCTTCAGAACTTGGAGAGTTGTCATTTTGTTCTTTTCCCATACTGCTCATAAGAAAAATCCTTGAACCATTTATTCACGACTTTATTATAGAATTTCTATAACTTTCTTTATGCTGGTGAAAATTATTTTATTTCTCAGGTACATGCTTGCACTTCTAAAAAACTATTAACTAACATTGTTCACATTTATTTTTCTCCTTGGAGTTACTAGGAACAACCAATTATTTTCCCCACCTTTTCCACATTCACTATACCTGGCTAGTTACTCAACAATAAAATTTATTTACTTTATTTTAGATATTACTGATTGGCGGTTCAACAGCCACCATGCTGGAAGCTTTAGATGTTGTATAGGTAGTGACAGTCCTATCGAGAGTCCTTCGGCTTCGGTTAGTACCAGAATGGTAAGTTTTTCTAAATGACTCCTTATTGTTTCCACACTCAAGAGTCTTTAGAGGCCAATTTAGTATAATGTCTGGTTCTTCATTCTTGTGGTTATAGTAAAGAGATATTTTTCCTATAGGCTATGTTTACCTTCCCACCATATCTTTTGTTATGAAATTTAGAATTAAGTTTGGTTGAGGATACAAAAATTGTGGAGGATTGCTACACTTCGTTGAGGTATAAATACTTTTTGCTTGACATATGACTTTTAATAAGAATATTTTCTTTTGAGAAATATTCATTATTTGAACTGGATTCCTTGATGTTATGTCTTTCACCTGGATGGTATGGACTATTGACAAAATGATCAAAGATGTGATAAAAACAGATATAGGAAAATTAAATACTGGTCATGAATAACTAAACCGAATTTAGTATTTTTTTTCTTTCTCTTTCTACTTATTTGGTATAGCTACAAAAGGATTCTATAAACCTGTCAAGTAAATGGGAAACAAATAAGCATAGGAAAGCTTATGGTTTCATTTCCATTCCTTTTCTGATCCTGTTTAAATATTTGGCTAGTAAGCTCAAGAACTGTTTCTCTTTATTCATACCATCTAGTATAGAATAAGAATCGATGAAATCAACATGTTTCATGAAATCATTTCATACGTCCTTACAGAGAAAATATGTTCTTGAAAGGCTGTAATATTATTCATGTTCATACTGCATTTCAGCTGATAGAGCATCTTTGTAAGTTGTTCATCTCAATTGTGCTCTAAAACTTTACAGTGTTGCCCTGCAGTTGGGTCCTGCAGTCAGCCAAATGATGCCAGTTGTGGAGGCAACTCCTTTTTACTCAATAGCTAGAAATGCATCAGGTATCTTCATAGCTTACTTCTTCTGGTTTTGCTTCAAAGTTTTGTAATGTTGTAGCTTCATAAACTATATCTTATTCTTCCAATTGCTAAAATCAGACAAAAAAGGTAGCATTGTTGCACAACAATAACAAAGCCTTATCTCACTTGGTGAGGTTGGTTACATAGATCAATTGAAATGTTTTCTTCTAAATATTTTCCCTTGATTTACTTTCACTTATTTTATTATTTAAGTTTTTGTTGGCACATGTCACACACTAATATTGTCTGAATTGGATATTTCTTCAAATAGTTTTGGACACACAATCATGAATACCTGAATCATTAGGATAATGCCCACAAGTTTTAGTTTATAAAAAAAGAAAAGACAAGAACATTATTCCACTCATTTGATTGAAGGAAACATGAATTTTTATACAGTTGTATTTTTTTTAAAATTTAAATATGATTTTGCATTGCTGTGTTAAGGAAGATTTATGAAGATTCCTTTCCTTATAAAAAGCCTTACATTTCAGTTCATTTACATTTTGTGGTGCTCCTTTTTCATTATTGACTGATTATATCTATCTCATTTTGTGGTGCTCCTTAAGAATTTTTATTTTGTTACAGTCTTGTAATTAATATTAAAATTGATTTATAAAATTAATATTTAAATGATAGATTAAATATAAATAATTTGTGAACCTTTATTTTGATTTAATATATCATTTTAATATTTATTTAATAAATAAATTTTATTATTAATATTAATTACAATGCTAACATAAATTATTTTTAATTATTTTTATTTTTTCTGATAAGATATCATTCAGGAAAAATATAAATAATTAAAAAATAATATTTAATTCAAAAACGGTGCTTACGTAAGTATCATCTATGAAAGTTAGCATTTTAAGACGATGCTGACATAAGCACCATCTTAGAATCCTTACCTTCAAAGACGATGCTTATGTCAGCACCATCTTAGAATCCTTACTTTTTAAGACGGTGCTGACATAAACACTGTCTTAGAAAGTGGATCCCTTTCTAAGACGGTGATTTTTGACCCATCGTTGAAATGGTTAACTTTCCACGACGTTGGATACAATGACGACCAATGACCGTCGTTATATCCGATTTTTGATCGTCTTAGAAAAACTTTTTTATAGTAGTGTTAATTATAACATTTATATTATGAGTTTAATTTGGCCCATATATGTGTATAGTTATATTTTTAACCTAAATCTGAAATTTATATAGATGCAATGTGTCTGAAAAATACTATCAAATAAAGAAATTCTAACAATATTTTTGAAAATGGTCTTGAAGACATTATAAAAGAATACAAGTTTAAGAATATTTCTTTATTTTCACCATAAGTGAGTAAATAGTGCAAAAAGTGAAAAAAATATTTTTCATGCTTAAATAATACAATGTTTTACCATTTATTAATATTTTGATTAGTGGATATCAATGTGTCTAAGTTTATTCATGATTTTATAACATGACTCATAATTAGTTTTACCTATTATATTTTTATATTTATGCATTTTTTAAAGGAATTATGTAATATGTATAAGGTAATATGTTATGTATTAATATTTTATTTGTTAATATATTTTATGATTTCGATAATTACATTTGATAAGTATTATTATAATATTATGTATAATCCTTGGATATATGCAATCTAAATCATTTGATACATATTGATAACTAATTTTAAAATATAAACAAAAAGATATTGAATTCATAATTCTTTATATTGATATGCTAATTTTTATGATATTTATGTATATTGATTAGTATTATCATTGTGGATAAATATATTGGTACATCATATATTGTGTAAATATATTCACATGTTATATTTTAAAATTCATTTGCAACATGTTACATTTGATTCTAATGTATTAAAAAATATGTTTGTTAAATGATCAAATAATTATTATATTAATTGGTATCATGTTATGTCATTAATTTATTATTTTTATTTTTATGATAGTATTTGAACATGTCATCAAGTGTGCTTTTCCAACAACAATATAGAGAAAAAAAGTTTAAGAAGTATTTTGAATTAATTACTTGTCTCCTTGTGACGGAGGAAAATAATAAGTTTCATTATGGTAAATGTATGTCTCGCCCAACTGATTTAGCTTCATTCATAAAAGTGAATGCAACAACTTATATTACTAATTCTAGGCAAACTCCTCTTTGGTTGTGGTTGTGCTCATGAAGGAATTTTCAAGAAAACTTCTTCTTACTAGAAGAAGAAAAATAATGTAAAAAATGAAAAGGAAAAAGTCGACAAAGTAGCAACCACATGGAAAATATATATTATTGTTATGGTGAAAAAGACCATTGGTCAAGTACCTATGGTATACCAAAGCATCTAGTTGAACTTTACCAAGATCCACTTTAAAATAAGGAGAAAAAGATAGAAGCACACTTTGGTTATGAAGATAGTGATTCTGATTATCTTCATAACCAAGATGTGTTTCTACCTTTTCCCCCTGATTAGATCTTGGACATACATATTGGATAAAGATTAATAAATCTCATTTGTTAAATTGCATGTATAGATTATGTATATGTGGATGTCATCATTGAAATAATTCAATTGAGAATTTCTAATAGTTAATATTACCTTGATATGCCAATAGCAAGTTCTCAAGAAGAAATATAATAGTTTTCGTTGACCTGATATTATCATACTAATTAACAAGTTATTTGTTATATTTTAATTGTGGACACCTAATGCCTTAGGGCATTAGTTGAATGAATATATATAATTAAATACTTGGTAAAATTAATGATTAATCAAAAAGGAACCCATCAACTATATGTAATGAGTTTGAGTTCTATGATGAAATTAAGACCTTGCCCATAGAAGATAATTAATATAAAAACAGAGTATTATTTTACAAATGTGAAAGTTGTCCATAAAATAAGAATAATATTCTATTATTACATATCAGGATTAGATCATGTGATTAATTATTGTAATTAGTCATGTGATTAATTATGAATTATTTTTGTCTTATACTTCTTAAAATAAAAGATAAGAGATAGTTTTTATTTTTTAAAAGGTAAAGAGATATGAATTTTTTTAAAATAAAGTCTTTCCTTTTTTCTTTGAAAAATGCCCAAATCCATATCTCTTTAACATTGTAAATAGAAGCATCTACATGAGACAAAAGACACAAAACTAGAAAAGTTAAGCCTAGTTTTAGACCTGAAATATAGAAAAAGGATATGCTTTTTAGAGTTTTACTCATAAAAGAGTTGATAGTAGAGATTGGTCTGGATGTGAATACACGTATAGTCTTCACACTATTGAGGAAAAAATTTGTTACTTCAAGAACCCGCTTCTAGGTACAATGATGATATGATCATCGATAGGAGTTATATTGTTTTTATGGGTCGTCCTTGAGTTGGTTATCTTGTAATCAAGATTGAAGATGAAATAAGATAGATGAAGGTAGAAGAAGAGGATAAACTAATACATAACAATAAAACAATTATATCAATAACACAAACAATAACAAAAATAACTAGAAAAAGATGGACTAGATAGGAAATGAAAAGGAAGGTGTCACACTCTAGGAGAGTTATGAGCCAAGTGAGGAATCGTCACAAAGGTATGAAAATTAAACCTTTGATAAGATTCAAAGGAGGTTCTAATCCAAGAACCAAAAAGATGAGTCACTACTCTAAACCTTACTCCTTTCTGAGTGTGAGTAGAGTAGTGACTATCTTTTTGGTTCTTGGATTAGAACCTCCTTTGAATCTTATCAAAGGTTTAATTTCCATGCCTTTGTGATGATTCCTCGCTTGGCTTATCACTCTCCTAGAGTATGGTGCCTTTGTAGAAGAAAATACCACAAGAGGGGGGGGGGGGGGGGGTTAAATTGTATTTTTAGAAATTTAAAACTTTTTTTAGACTGAAAACTGATGCATATTTAGCTAAAAACAAATAAGGAAAAACTTTATCAGACGATGAACAAAAAAACATTTTCTTGATAAATCAAAAACCAAATGTAATATCTAAAAACAAATTCAATCCTTTGTCACTTAACACCAAGATAAGTAGTAAAGAAAGGCACACATGGATTTATACTAGTTTGTCTCTACCTCGAGACTATGTCCAATTCTTGACAATCTACCAAGTTTTCACTAACTTATCACAAAGTTACAAGTATTTTTCACTATCACTCCTAACTCTTACAAATGCAAACTTTATCCTAAGCTTGACTTAACTCAGTATTCTTTGTCCTACCAAGTCACTCTTGGCTCTAAAAAAATCAACAAGATTTGTTGGAAGGTTGCACATTCGCTAATATTAGATCTTCTTACAAATGGATATCTCTCTCAATATTTTAGTTTTTTCTCTCAAGATTTAGAATGTGTTTTGAGAGCTTAGTATCTATATAGAGATTTACAAAATTTTTTACAAAAAAGAATAGTTCATATCTTGTTTCTTCAAAACTTCTTCTATATATAGCCTTCATCTTCAAGTATATGTTGTCTCACAACGGGTGGATTTTTCACTCTGTTCTTCGTCTGAATTCTTGAGGCGATTGGAGCTTGCGTTAAATATATGTCCCTTCTCATGCAAAGTTCATGCTGATAGGTTTGTGAGTCTTGTACTTCAACAAGTAAGTCACTTCTTCCATCATAGCAGATCTATACCAACAAAGCGTGCCTTTTGATGAAGATCAACACTCCTAGACTGTCAACTTCATTTATTCTTCATAGGACTTTGAGAGATCCTAGGAGAATGTTTTCTACAAGAGAGAATCTTAGACATAGAATATTAAATGAAAGTCTTAAATGTACTACTTAATGTTATGCCAGATTGTCTTACATGAATGTATCATCTGAAAACTTAGGTGCAAAAATATAAACCATGATCTGATAGCACATCAAACACAACTTTTATTATTTGTATTTATTTTCATATGATCAAAATAATTAAGAGTCTTAATTCATCTTTAAGACATAAATATCTTTTGACTTAACAACCTTCCTTTTCATTTCCTATCTATTCCATCTTTTTCTAGTTCTTTTGTTATTTTATTCTTGTTATTGTTTGAGCCATTGATATAATTGTTTTATTGCTATGCATTAGTTTCTCCTCTTGTTCTACCTTCATCTATCTTATTGCATCTTCAATTCTCGTTACAAGATAAACAACTAAGGAGATTGACTATGAGTTAACCTACTTCCACCATCGAGCGTAGCCCAATGTTTGCCATAGCACCCCGCCGACAACAACTACCACCACGTCCCGCAACACCACCACCACTACCTCGTGACACCTACGATGCCACTACACCACCCACTCTCCCTCACAACCATTATTCCCTTCCATTTTTCTCTTTAACTATTAAAATGCGAACTTTAATCTCAATAGACAAGATGAGACCAAGAAACAAAATGAAGCCGTTTTGCAAATTCTTGATTCTTCTATTGTAATTTTCTTTACAGGAATCTTCATGCAACAATTGTTATAATATTTCATATATGTGTTCTTATATCTAGGTTTCTTCAAATATGATTTTTTTTCTTCATTTGAAGATCAATTTTAGATTGAAATCATTTCAGTTATCATTTTTATTTTCAGTACAAAATTATAATTTTTATTAATATTCATTCATTAAAGAATGACTTTTGTGTTGTTTAATTATTGATTTTATTTAATTTTTAGCTGATTGTTTAGATTGAATGGGAAAAGATTGTGGAACATGGCTATGCATCTGAAATTTGAAAGCCATATTAAAGGTTCTAAATGTTTGAAACATTCATCCATGGTGTACGTGCATAAGTTAGAAACTTAATGAAGGAGATGGGGTGTTTTTGGGATAAAAAAATTCTTAAAAAACATGTGTCTAGTATGTGATTAAAAATAGGTTAAATTACTCATTTAGTCCCTATAGTTTCATGATTCTTACATGTTTGGTCCCTATAGTTTGAAAGTGGTTTTTTTAGTCCCAATAGTTTATATTTTAATTCTCTTTTAGTCCTTATAGTTTTGAAAGTTTTTTTTAGTCCTTATAATTTGTATTTTAATTCTCTTTTAGTCGTTATAGTTTGAAAGTGGTCTTTTTAGTCCATATACTTTATATTTTAATTCCATTTTAGTCCTTACCATCAAAATACGAGTAATATTATCAATTACAATTAACTACAAAAATATTAGCAAGTAATTTGTAACTAATTTATCGTAAGACAATTTGTAATAAAAAAATAATTCATAATTTATAACTAATTTGTAGCTAATTATTTTTATATTTTTTTGTAGTAAAAACTAAAAGGTAATTAAAATATAAATTATAGGGACTAAAAATATCACTTTCAAAATATAGGGACTAAAAGAGAATTAAAATATAAACTATAAGGACTACAAAGAACACTTTTAAACTATAGGGACTAAAAGCATCACTTTCAAACTATAGGGACTAAGAAAGTAAGAATCATAAAACTATAGGGAGGATTGGGCTTCTCCCAATTCAATTAAATTTAATTCTCAACACACTTTAAATATTCACTTAATACATGTGACATTACAAAACTACCCCTGATAAAAAAACTAGTCTAGGTGCCCTAAAATACAAAGGCTTGAAATTTCTATGTTTCTAGGGTATCATGCCTACATTATGGAGCCCTAAATACATGGCCCATGGGCTCAGAAATCTACCCTGAGGTTCATGAGAACCCTAAGGCCTTCTTCAGCAGCTCTAGCCCAATCCTCTTGGAGCTTCTTACTCATGGCTCTGGTGACTGGTCCCTTCTTAGGGAGGATTGCATCAAGGTTGTCCATAATCTCTTGGTTATCGCTTTCTCTCAACCTTTGCTCATGGTTGTTGGACAAGTGGCCTCAGAACTTCTAAGAAGGGGGGGTTGAATTAAGATTTCATTGACTATTCCTAATTGAAAATTTCCCTTTCTTAGATATTCCCTAGATTCAATTATTTCTTTAATTGTAAGTTACTCGAATAACAAATAAGGAGAAGTAAACTTAAAGAAATATAAACACAATAGAAAGTAAAAGAGATTAAGGAAATAGAGAATGCAAAACCGGATTTATACTGGTTTGGCCACAACCCGTGCCTACGTCCAGTCTTCAAGCAACCCGCTTGAGATTTCCACTATCTTTGTAAAATCCTTTACAAGCAATGAACCACAAAGGACTTCCCTCCTTTGTGTTTAGTGATTACAACCAAGAAGTTATTCCCACTTCTTGCAATGAACCCCAAGGAACGTTGGTCCCTTGTGTCCAGTGATAACAACCAAGAAGTTATACCCACTTCTTGCAATGAACCCAAAAGACGTTGGTCTTTTGTGTCCAGTGATCAACCAAGAAGCAAATCCTGCTTCTTGCAATGAACCCAAGGAACGTTGGTCCCTTGTGTTCAATGTTTGCAACCAAGAAGACCTTCTCTTGAAAACAGTCACCAAGAGTAAGCTTCTTGAAAACCTTTTTTGTAAGAATGGAGGAGAGGAAGAAAATAGAATAGAATAGCACCAGTTTTTGCCCAATGAACTTTTCTTGTCAAAGCAAGTATTGAACAAAAACTCTTAGAAAGATGTTGATAATGATTCAATCAATCTTTTGAAATTCGTGCCATGGTCACATATTTATAGTCATTTGATGGCTCTTGAAGAACCATGTTAAAAGTGTGACTCTTGGAAATTTCTTCAAAACTAGTCACTTTAAAAGTCGTGACTCTCTTCAAAACTAGTCACTTTAAAAGTTGTGACTCTTGGCAAATTCTTCAAAAACCAGTCACTTTAAAAATTGTGACTCTTGACAATTTATTTTTCAAAACCAGTCACTGGTAATCGATTACCATTATGGTGTAATCGATTACATAGTTTATTTTATCAAAAGTTGTGACTTTTCATGCTGAGGTTTGAAATCCAACGTTCAGAACCATTGATAATTGATTACAAATATTGTGTAATCAATTACACTATTTTGAAAATATTTTGTCACAAGTTGTGACTCTTGAGATTTGAAATTCAACGTTCAAAAACATTGGTAATCGATTACATGCCCATGGTAATCGATTACTACTTTGTAAAACAATTATAAAACTGTTTTGGGCTTCTGGTAATCGATTACTGCCTTATGGTAATCAATTACCAGAGAGTAAAAATTTTGGTAAAAGATTTTTCTTTTGAAAAAATTGTGCTATTCAATCTTTTCTTTGAAAAATTCTTTTTATACTTATCTTGATGCTTTTCTTGAGGTTCTTGCATATCTTGAGTCTTCTTTTGAATCTTCACTTGAATCTTCTCGATTTCTTTAATCTTGTTTGAACAATCTTTGGCATCATCAAAATAATCTTGGAAGCTTTGCTTCTACAATGGTCAGACCATCCAGAGCACGTCCAGACGCAGCCACAACGTGGTTGAGAGATTACCACCTGAGTCCCAACAACAGTCCCTCTGATGTTGACTCCATCTTGCCTAGCAATTCCCCAAAAGAAAGCATTGGGGCCATAGTGCTAGGTGCTGAACTTTTCTAGAAAATAAGTCTAGCCCACCCTGCCAAAGAGTCTCTTCATGTCAAAGCCTTCCTCCTCCAAAGCTTTGAAAGTTTATCCACTTCTTGAGCATAAACCAATCTTGAGGGAAAGCTTGAGTGGCATCTTCAACGTTGTTGATTGGGAGGATGCCAGAGGACTCATTCTTCTTTGGAGGTGCCATTGTTCACAAAGAAATTTTGAAAATAGAGAAAAAAGATAATTTTTTTGAAGTGTTTGAGTTCTTAGACGATGAAGGAGCTTAGTATCTTTACAAAAGTTTACAAAAAATTTTACAAGAAAGAATGAAAGAATAAGATCACATAGTTGATTTATGTCTTGTTTCTTCAAAGCTTCTTCTATATATAGCTTTCACCTCCAAGTATTCGTCGTTTCACAATGGTTGGATTTTTCACTCTGGTCTCTGTCTGAAATCTTGAGTCCATTGGAGCATTTAATGCTTGCATCAAACGCATGTCCCTTCTTCACGTAAAGTTCATGCTGATAGGTTTATGTGTCTAGTACTCCAGTAAAGAGGTAACTTCTTTCACCATACCATATATGCAATAACAGAGTGTGCCTTTTAATAAGAATCAACGTCTTTCAAACTGTGGACTTTAGGAAATATGTTTTTTGGGGAAGATTCATCAAGGGACAAAGAGACCACAAGGGGAGTGTTTTACAAAATAATTTGGGGAAAAAGAATACAAAAGAGGAATTGATATATCATCTACCTTTAAATTAGATAGCTAAAGCACAAGAGGCTAACATTATGTTTTAAACATGTTTGTTTTAATGAATATCTTGGACAAATTTGTCCTTGTCTTCTTCAAGTCCTCAATTAGAACCTGGGTTTAACATCAAAACTCAAACAGTGAAAATCATAACATTCCAATAGAAATTGTGGTGTTTGAAACTTTCTATCGTTAAGCTCGGAACCAACCCAACCAATCTTTCAAACGAAAAATTTGTATAACAAAAAAATAGGGGAACAAAACTTTTCAACATATTATATGCATAATAATAATCTAAAAGAATTTTGTTGCAAATCGGAACCAAAACCACTTGGCTCAAAGATATGGATGAATCCTTTGTGACGTTTCTCGTAGAGTTCCCCAATTTCTTTTGGGGAAGGAATGCTGTCTCCTGTCAAGCCAAGATTCACACGATTGATTGAGCACCTACAATTTTTTAGTTCCTTCAATTTCTTGTGTTATCTTGCAGATGTCTGTCATGGTGTTATCATTGGTTTATCATTCTTCAAAAGCAAGATTGTTCTTGTTGGAACCTTCAGTCATGATTGCTTAAGACAATTCTTTGTCACGAGATTGAAGCCATCAAATTTGCTCCCTCTAATCAGCAACAAAATAACGACTTGTAGAGTGAGCCTTAACTAGGAAACAAACATAAAGAATAGCTAGGAAAGAAACAACAAATACAATTATAGTTATATTTTCGGAGTTTCAATTCAACTTTTTTCATTCCACAAATTGTAAAATTCTTCAACTCAACTATTTTATTTATAAACTCAAATTTAAAATAATGTTTATTTTTTTATAAGGCTCATAATATTTATTACATTAATTATTTTTAAATTAAAAATACTTCTTATTTTATATATATATATATATATATATATATATATATATATATATATGTTAGCAAACCATTAAAAAATAAAAAAACATTAAGAACAAGAATAATTTTAAAAATAATTATAAATTTAAAACAAAGTTATTACTAAGTTGAACACTTTACTTATTCTAGATGAAACTTAATCTAGGTGAATTCGATAACATATAGTATCACATTAGATTTTCCACCTCTGCAACTGAAGCATGAGCAAGTAACACAATAAAATGGGAAATTTAATACAAATTAGCAGCAGAAACTCGGCATATTGCAGGAAACAAGCCAACTATCAGATTACTAAATTCGGTTTTCCATGTCAAAACATTTCATAATTCACTGCAATATTTTCCTAATATCAAACAAACAATGTGAGGCCATTCCAAGCTATACTTCCACCAACAAAAAATTAGTCCATATAATTTCAATCATAGTTCAACATTTTACATCCAAAATTAAACTGAACAAGCATCCTATGTTACAAAATGAACCTAAACATCTTCAGCATCCAAGAAAATGAGCACATGGGACAACAAGAAAAACAACTCTTTAGCCTCCAAAGCCATAGAGGGTCCTTCCCTGTCTCTTGAGAGCATAAACAACATCCATGGCAGTAACCGTCTTCCTCCTAGCGTGCTCGGTATAAGTCACAGCATCGCGAATCACGTTCTCCAAGAATATCTTCAGAACCCCTCTGGTTTCCTCGTAGATCAAACCACTGATCCTCTTCACGCCACCTCTTCTCGCTAACCTACGAATCGCAGGTTTCGTAATGCCCTGAATGTTGTCGCGAAGAACCTTCCTGTGCCTCTTGGCACCTCCCTTTCCCAAACCCTTTCCACCCTTTCCACGACCAGACATTTTCTCAGGAAAACTTGGTGCAAACTTGAATTAGAGGATTTGGTGTTTTTGATTTTGATTTCAAATGGGATGATATAGAAGAGGGAGACTAGGGTATTTATTGCGGCGCGAAGAGGAAGCTTATTGGTTTTTTTAATTTTGATATCTGTCGTTGGATTATGGATTAATCAACGGTCTGTTTTCGCGATCCGTGGACTGATAAATGGGCAATTCAGGAACGTCGATAAGAAAGTTTTAATGGTCAGATATTATTTCGTAAGCCATGTGCGGATTTGGACTTTGTTAGCTTTTTCTGGGCTTTTTACCAATTTTTTTTACAAACTAGGATCCCTTGCAATGCACGGATAATTTAGCAATAAAAGAGAAAAAGAAAAAAAAGTGAAAGCGGGAAAAAAATGATAAAAAATAAAAAATTGTCCAATCATTAACATGTAATGACGGTTGAATTTTTTTTATATAGGTATAGATAAGTAGATGGATTATTAACGATAAATTGTGTTTATTTTTTTTGTAGTTTTTATTTGAAAAATATTTTATGGATATTAAGTGTTGAACAAACGATTTCAATAACTTAAGAGGGGGATGAGGTGAATTAAGTTAAAAAAAAATTTGTTTAATTGACCTCTAAATTCCCTTTTAAATCTATATGTTAAGAATATTGAAGATAAAGATGAAAGTTATATCAACACAATCTTAGTGTGTAAGATAAAGTAATCAAGATAAGGAAGACAGGAATGCAAATTCAATTTATCTTGGTTCGGTCACTTCCTGTGCTTACGTCCAATCCTCAAACAACCCACTTGAGATTTTCATTAACTTTGTAAAAATCTTTTTTACAACTTTTGAACACCCGAGGGATCCCTTTCCCTTGTACTCAGGAAACTCACAATTCAAGAGAAAAATAACCTCTTGATCTCAATAGTCTTTAAAGAAAGTACAAATATTTTTCTCTCTTTTAGAGAAGAAGATACAAGATGAAGTTATTAGAAGAATCCTTAATTAATTTGCAAGTGTTAGATCAATGATTTGTTTTTGAGAGGATAAGACAATAAGGTTCTGAAAAACTCTCAAAACTTTCATAAATAAGTCACATATTTATAGGTCCTTGGTGATTTTTCAAAAACTTATGAAGGGATACGACTTTTCAGAGTAATTTAAAAAATTTCCCCACTGATAATTGATTACAACTCTTTGGTAATTAATTACACAGTTATGTGATGAGGAGTCATGACTTTTCAATTTGAATTTTTGTAGTTCCGTTACTAGTAATCGATTACAGACAAGTGGTAATCGATTACAGCTTTCAAATTTCAAATTTTTTGAAAAAGCTTTTTAAAATAATTTTTCTTCTGGTAATCGATTACAATGTCTGGTAATCGATTACCAGTGGAAAACTACCTTTTTTAGAAAATGTTAAAAATATTTTAAAACATTTTTATAATCAATTTAAAAACTATGTTGTGAGGTCAAACATTTGCAATCACTAAGAGACTCTTTTAACAAAGATGGACTAAGACTTAGCTTTCTTCTTGATATTTGTTTTCTTGGTCTTGATTTGGACTTGAAATAAAACTTGTGTTGCTTTTGTCTTGGCATCATCAAAACCTTCATACACATACATTCACACTCTCCCCCTTTTTGATGATGACAACCAATTGAAATTATTTACTGAAAAATATTTCTTTTGCGAGACAATCACTCCCCCTTAATAAATAATCATTCACATAATAACCAATCATTAACATAGGAATCAACCAAGTGCTAAACATACCAAACAGAGCAAGTCCAAAAAAATATTTATAAATGACCAAAGCATCCATAAAGGAAGCAACCAAGTTCGAAACATATCAAGTCTTAAACAGTAGTATGAATGACCAAAGCATCCACAAAAAAACAGCCAAAGAAGAAATAAACAAGTCCAAAACAGAAATATAAAGAACCAAATCTGAAATAAATCCAATGTAGAAAGTTTGAAATATCAAGGAAATTAAAGACAGATAATGCTAGAAATCAGGACAAATGCGTGATTATAACTAACCAATATACAATTAAGCAATAAAAAACATTTATGAGTATGAACAATCATGAAAAACAACCATCAAATGCAATTATTATAAACATTCAAAGTAATCAATCATCATAAACAAGCAAAAAAACCACTTCACTCAACCAAAGTAAACAATCATCATAATCAAGCATGAAAAATAACTATCAAACACAATCATTTTACTAAACCAAAGTAAACAATAATCGTAATCAATCATGATAAACAATCAAAGTTAAACATTCATCATAATCATCATAATCAAGCATGATAATTAAGCAGTATAAACATCCAAAGTGGCTAGGATTCTAAGTTATTTAGGTCTACGAGTCCTAATTCTCTTCTAATAGCAAAGAAGTTTTCTTTGGGGAGAGGTCTTGTGAAGATATCAGCTAACTGATTCTTTGTGTCAACAAATTCTAATATGCAATCCCCTTTTTGAACATGATCTCTGTCGCAACCTACCCTTCGGTGGAAGGGCAAAAAGGCTAGAATGATAGGCCAAAACGTTTGTCTTCAAGGTAGAAAACAAGCGTAGTCACCATCAACATTTATTCAAGGAAACATTAGAAAAAACCAAAAAGACGAAGGTCTGTGGATGTTGAAAATGAGAGTTCGGGAGTTGTTTGCGCACAGGAAAGGTATTAGCACCCCACGTGCCCGTCACAAGAGACGACAACCTTTAATCGAGTGTGCAAAACATGACTTCAAAATTGTGTATTTTCCCTTTTTATATTATTTTATTTTATTTTTTGGGGTCGACAAGGGTGTTGCCCTTACTCCTACATATCCTCAGGTGTGATGAGGAATTCAGACCTATGTTGTTCTTTAAGTCTAAAAGTTTGTGTGTTACATTCATTTTATGTTTTTTGAAAGATTAATTTTAATTGAAAACAAAAGTTGTTTGAGGCGTTGGACCTTGAAACGATGTTTTAAACTTTGAAAAGTAGAGAGAATCGTTAAGGCGTTGGACCTTGAAACGATCTCAAGTGATATTTGATGAAATGAAGAGGTTTATGAGTTGGTTTTATTTTGGTTTTTCTTATTAACCTTCAATCTTTTTTTAAAGATAACTTGCGACACTAATGATCGATTAAAACTTACTTTACAAGAGAAAAGCGCATACTGATGATAGGAGAAGGAGATGAAGATGCACAAAACAATAAAGAGGACCCCTAAGGGTTCATGAATCATGTTCAAATCCTTAAAGACAAACATTAACCGGATGAAGAATGAAGAACGATGTAGAAGTCGATTATGATCGCAATTCAGTAGCGCCTCGGCCTTGTTTTTCTCTTCTTTCTTCCTCTTCTCTCTTATTTCTCTCAATCCTTTCAATATATAGCCCCATCATGCCTTTTTATATAGGAAATGAGTGGACTTGGTTGATCTGCAGCTTGCCCAGGTGAGCTATTGCTTCAACCTGAAGTAACCTTGCTTGCCCGGGCAAGCTCAGTCGACTAGGCGAGCTGGTTACTTCACCCTTAAGTCATTTGGGGGCCCAGGCGAGCTAGAGGCTAGCATGGGCGAGCCAGGGGTCAAAAAAAACTTCCAAATGACCCTTTTCCCTCCCGTTAGGGTATTTTCCGTATTCTTTTCAGAAACGTCGAAAAACCTTTCAAATTGTGCGGCAACTGGTGTCAAATAGCTCAATTCGGCTAGCAATAATCAAAATGTTAGCAAATGATAGTCCCCGAATGAAATTAGGGTATGATAGTTGCCCCTCTTTACTTATCTTTTATTGGAAATAAAAGGGAAGTAAAGATAAGGACACTAATTTCGTTCGAGTGATCTTGCTATTCAACCGAGCAACCAAGGAAATGAAACTGAGAAAACATGAGGACATTGAAGTTCTTCTTCTTTTTTCTTTTTTTTTTCAAAGCGTAGAAACAGAAGATGTCGAATCCTATGAAGCACAAACAAGGACATTGAGTCCTATAAAAGACAAAAGACGTTGAAGTCTTTGAAATGTAAATAAAGACATTGTCGTCTTTTGAAAGCCTAAATGACTGAAGACATTGAAGTCTTTGAAATGTAAATGAAGACAATGTCATCTTTTGAAAGCGTAAATGACTGAAGACATTGAAGCCTTTTGAAATGTAAATGAAGACATTGTCCTCTTTTGAGAGTGTAAATGACTGAAGACATTGAAGTCTTTTGAAATGTAAATGAAGACATTGTCGTCTTTTGAAAGCATAAATGACTAAGACATTAAAGTCTTTTGAAATGTAAATGAAGACATTGATAGTCTTGACAAAAGACTCTGATAGTCCTTGAAATGTAAAGAAGACTTTGATAGTCTTGACAAAAGACTCTGATAGTCTTTGAAATGTAAAGAAGACTTTGATAGTCTTGACAAAAGACATTGAAGTCTTTGAAAAGTAAAGAAGATTGTGATAGTCTTGACAAAAGACATTGAAGTCTTTGAAATGTAAAGAAGACTGTGATAGTCTTGACAAAAGACTCTGATAGTCTTGGAAAAGTAAAGAAGGTTGTGATAGTCTTGAATGCATAAAGATGGAGGACTTTGAGTCCTATGAAAGATAAAGACAGAGGACTTTGAGTCTTATGATAGGTAAAGGCGAGGACTTTGATTCCTATGGAAGATAAATGCGAGGACTTTGAGTCCTATGAAAGCATAAAAGTGAGGACTTTGAGTCCTATGAAAGAAGCCAATAGGTACTAGTACCAAAGGGCTTAACCTTACGAGAAAGCAAGAGGTTGACTCTTTGAGAGGGTCTCTCATCCTAAACTTGAAAGATTAGATTTGGGAAAGTGGTATATAAAGAGAAATCTATGCACTTATAGCCTAATATGAACATGATTTTGGGATGTAGAAGCATGCAACCTTCATCTTGAAATGCTAGTAATGCAAAAAGTTTTTGAATCATGAAAATTTGTGCAATGCTCATGACATTCTTTCCTATTTTTGTGATTTTGATTTTGCTTTTTTTTTTCTTTTGTGGAAAACACAGATTGACTATCTCTTTCTGGAAGACGTGATAATTCATGCAACCTCATTCTATTTATTTTTTTGCAAATCTCTTCGGGGACTCCCTCAGAGTGTATGTTTTGTTTGATCAATTGAAAATTGGGGTGACGACAATGGAGCCGTTTGACATTTAATCAATCAATCAAAATATTGATCCTAGGGTTTTTCCCTTTCCTTTTTTAAAAACTTTAACTATTCTGCACAACAAGAAAATATAAGGCTTTGGGACTGATTGTGCGCCCCATTGAAGGATGGCAATGAATTGTCACACTTTGGTATGCGACCAAATGAAACTTTCCTAATAGAGTGATGCCAAGGGTCTGTTGATCCCGCTGTAACTTGATGACACAAACTGATCATGAAAGAATTTATATAACGAAGCTACCCTTGGATTCGAAAGAAATCTCAAAGAGTTTGTGACATACCCTAATTTCGTCCGGGGACCATCCGTTGTTGGGATGCAACTTTCATTTGACCACTTTGAGGTACTTGGCACCCATCGTTAGGCAATCCGTAAAGTTCCGTGACATCCCGAAAACCAAAAAGGGGTTGATTACGTAGTTCGTAAGGTTTCGTAACATTACGGAAAGAAACCAAGCATCGTTACGAAATTCGTAAAGTTTCGTAACGTTACGGAAAAAGAATCACCAAAAAAAGGCAGGGGGTGTACTTAGTAAAAATGGGGGTTCAAATAGCAACCAGGCCCACTTGGGCCTTCCAGAATATTCCTCCATAAGGCGGTTGCTTCTAGAGGAAGCAACCTAGCTCGCCTGGGCGAGCTAGGTGGCAAGCTTCTCCCATATTTTCCTATAAATTGGGGGAGAAGTGAAGGGAAAAAATGTTTAGCCCTCCTGGTAATTCGAGATCACTTGAAATTAGTGAAAAAAATTGTTTCAGTGATGAAAATCCAAGCCGAGGCGCTTCCGTAACGTTTTTGTGGGTGATTTCGTGAAGATTTTCAACCGTTTTTCGACGTTCTTCGTTCGTTCTTCGTCGTTCTTCGGTCTTCAACCGGTAAGTTCCCGAAATCGAACTTTTCAATTCATTCTATGTACCCTTAGTGGTCCTCATTTGTTTTCACGTGCTTTTATTTTCATTCCATTTACTTTCCGTACCCCATTTTGACGTGCTTTAGTCACTTACTTAAGTCATTTTCTCGCCTAATCGAAAAAATAAAATAAATTTCCACCGATCATTTGAATTGTAACATCCATTAAATTCTGTTAAAATGAAATTCGACCGTTGTCATGCCATAACCACGTTGGAAACCAAAAAGAGGTAAAATAATAATATAATAATAAAAAATATCTTTTAGTAAAATAAATCAAAAAAATCAATCGGACGTTTTTCTTTGGGATTTTTTCTTTCTTAATCGAATCTACTAATAATCAAAGTGAAACTAAGGCTAAAATCAATTCATAAACCAAACTTTTTGTCAACGCCTAAAAAAGCCATTTTTTCAAGGTCCAACGCCTTGAAATGGTCTTTTCCGCTTTTATTGGGTAAGTGCAGATTTCTAAAAAGCCTAAAATCAATATGTAACTTTGTTACCTCTTTCAAAAATAAAGAAATCATTAATGGTCCAATGCCTTAAATGTTTTCTCACTTTTCAAAAGAATCGAAAGATTATCTAATGGTCCAACGCCTTAAATGACCTTTCATTCAATAAAGACATATCTTGCAAAAAAGGATAAAAAAATAACTTAACCAAAACGCTTTGTTCACAAAAGAACTACGTAGGTCTGATTTTCTCATCACAATTGAGGAATACGTAGGAGCAAAGGGAAACGCCCTTGTCGACCACAAAAAGATAAAAAATATAAAAAAGCATGAAAAAGACATAAGAACCTAAAAAGGGAAGATAACATAAATTGAAATCATATTTGCACATTTGATTAAAGGCTGTCGTCTCTTGTGACAGACGTGTGGGGTGCTAATATCTTCCCCTTGCATAAATACAACTCCCGAACCTTTCACTTAAAGTTCGTAGATCACGTCTTTTCCGGTTTTTCCGACGTTTTCCTCAAATAAACGTTGGTGGCGACTCCGCACGTATTCCTTTCTTGGAACGCGCACCCGTGAGTCACGCATCGCCCTCCCGCCAAAGGGTAGGTTGCGACAGTTGGCGACTACACTAGGGACTGTTTTTAGAGAGTTAGGCCATTTAATCTTGTGTAAATGTTTTACCATGACTTTCTCCCTTGTTGGCTTCCCTTTATTTTTCTTATGTTCTTGTGTATATAACTCTTTGATGCTTTTAGTGCATTTTAAAATGTATGCATGAGGTAAATATTTATTCATTTGATGCACACAAACACCAACACTATTTGCACACACGGTGAGTTGAAAAAGGGCCCTATACCTGGGTTCGTGGGAACATAAGGAGTGGAGGTGAATCTGTGATCATGCTAGGTCTCCGACTTGCTTGATTACTGTGAACCCTCATCTAGAGTTTTTCTCTTTGATAACATATTGTTGCTAGTAGTCCCTGCTGCTACAATATGTTCTTCGAAGAGGATGATACCTCTAGAGACAATCAAGAGAGATATGACCACCTTGGGGATTATCACTAAAATCCTTTTTTAGCTTTCTCCCATATAGGTCCTTTGAATAGGGGATCGAAGCGGACACGCTGCGTGCCATTTTTTCACACTGCCATGCATAAGTGTCATGTACCCTTTTGCTTATATTTTGTGAATATTGTCAAACTATACACTCCCGTGTTGTGTCGTTCGCATATGCATCATGCACGGGTTCTGTCTTGATCCCCTCTTTTTTTTGCAAACCAACGGAGGGTCCGTGTCACCTTCTTAAATACATACGTCGGACACTATGCTACCCCAAGATGTTGTATCTAAGAAGGAGACAATTTCCCAGGTTCTCGTATTCATAAATGGCATCTGTGTCATGTGCATTTCTTCGTGCATTCATCCATTCCACCCATGATAGATGTCGGAGTTTGGATTCGCACTGGGTTTTTGTTTCACTTTAGTAAACATGGGAACAAATCAAACTAGCAAAAGGTTTTATCAAGTCAAGATTAAGGGCCTAGATATCACCAGTATTAAGGAGTTGGGGCGGTTGATGGGACCTCTCCAAATGCAAGCCTTCCGCAAGGCTTACGGAAAGATCTTAGATTTAACCATAGCAGAGATATCCACAGAAGCCATTGCATCACTCACCCAATACTATGACCAGCCCTTGAGATGCTTCACGTTTGGAGACTTCCAATTAGTACCGACTGTTGAAGAATTTGAGGAGATTCTAGGATGTCCTCTTGGGGGGAGGAAACTGTATCTTTTCTCTGGATTTCTTCCCTCCTTGAGCAAGATTACAGTTGTGGTCAGGGATTCGGCGAGAGGATTGGACCGCGTAAAGCAAACTCGAAACGGCATAGTGGGCCTACCACAAAAGTACTTAGAAAACAAGGCGAGGGATATGGCGAATCAAGAGGAGTGGGTCCCGTTTATAAATGTATTAGCATTGCTAATCTTTGGGGTTGTCCTCTTTCCAAACGTGGATGGTTTGGTGGACCTAGCCGCAATTGATGCTTTCCTTGCATATCACCATAGCATAGAGAGCCCAGTGGCAGCTATCTTGGCGGACGTATTTGACACATTTGACCGAAGGTGCGAAAAGAGTAGTGCACAAATCATCTATTGTTTACCCGCTCTTTGTGTATGGTTGGTCTCGCACTTATTCCAACAAGACATAAGGCATCCATGTCCGCTCCGAAGCCATCGCTCGTGTGTCAAAAAAAGAAGAGCAGATTGGGGCCAACACTTGGCTGGGATAGGAGGCAGAACAGTCAACTAGTTTCCACGATGGAAAGAAGGAAAGAAGGGAGTTCTCTTCTCATGTGGGGGCTACCCAAACATCTTGTTGATAGGAATGAGGGGTTGCATTAACTACAATCCCGCACTTGCTATAAGACAGTTAGGGTACCCCATGAGGGGAGCACCGATAGAAGAAAGCCTGTCTCCTTTCCTTGTGAGAGATTTTGGTGCGCAAAATTTCAAGGTTATACAAAGAGTCCATAAGGCGTGGGAAAGCCCGTTAAGGAAAGATAAAGAACTTAAGGGCATTCGTAATGGCATCATTGGTGGTTATCATGAATGGCTGAAAGTTTGTACACGAGGTTTAGATTTGCTCTCCAAGTTAAAGATTATCAACGAAGAGAACTTCGAAGCTCCGAAAGAGGATGAAGAAGTCCGAGCTCTGAAAACCAAACAAGGAAAAGCAAGACTTGCCAAATAAAAATTCAAGTTAGTCGCTACAGACGTCCGGAAAGAGTGTGCCGGGTTACAAGAAGAAAATGCAGCTACCGCAAGAGCCCTTGAACAAGAAACCAAGAGGGCTCGCAAGGAAGAGCATGACCGTGACAAATTCTGTGGAGCTTTGTGGGGCAGCAACAGTGAGCTCAAGCTTCGAAGGGAAGAGAGAGACCGATCACGAGCACATAGCATGGTTTTAAAAGAAGAGTTAGCCGTTTGCTCAAGGTCCAAAAGAATCTTGTCTCAACGTTTATGTGAGACAGAGACCAACATGTTAGCTATCATCACCAAGTACCAAGAAGAACTAAATCTAGCCACGACCCACGAGCATAGGGTGGCGGACGAGTATGCCCAAGTGTACGCGGAAAAGGAGGCTTGAGGAAGGGTGATCGACTCGTTACACCAAGAGGCAACCATGTGGATGGACCGATTTGCTCTTACCTTGAATGGGAGTCAAGAACTTCCCCGATTGCTAGCCAAGGCCAAAGCAATGGCGGACACCTACTCCGCCCCCGAGGAGATCCACGTACTTCTCGACTATTGTCAGCATATGATAGATTAAATGGCCCATATAATTAGAAATCGCTAGGGAACTTGTATTGTCACTCAGATCTTGACTAGTTATAAACTTTTTGAATAAAATGTGTTTATCCCATGTTTTTACTCCAAAAGTCAGTGCGAATCAAATCACCCCTGCATCCTATCCCTAGCATGCATTCATAATTTTTACCTACTCACGTTTGGTTTTTCTAGGAAAAACACCATAACTAAACGCACCACAAGGCATCCCTATCGCACCAGATCCAAATCTAGAACGATGGGTGACCAAGAGGAGACACAGGAACAGATGAAAGCCGACATGTCGGCTTTGAAAGAACAAATGGCTTCTATGATGGAGGCCATGCTAGGAATGAGGCAACTCATGGAGAAAAACGTGGCCACCTGTCATACCCTAATTTCGTCCGGGGACCATCCGTTGTTGGGATGCGACCCTCGTTTGACCACTTCGAGGTATTTGGCACCCATCGTTAGGCAATTCGTGAAGTTCCATGATGTGCCAGAAGTTAAAAGAAAGTATTGTAGCACAATCCGTGAAGTTCCGTGACATGCCAGGAATTAAAAGGAAGTGTTAGTGCGCAATCCGTAAAGTTCTGTGACATCCCGGAAACCAAAAAGGGTTTGATTACGTAGTCCGTAAGGTTTCGTAACATTACGGAAAGAAAACAAGCATAATTATGAAATTCATAAAGTTTCGTAACGTTACGGAAAAAGAATCACCAGAAAAGGCAAGGGGTGTACTTAGTAAAAATGGGGGTGCAAATAGCAACCAGGCCCACTTGGGAAATTCCTCCAGAAGGCGGTTGCTTCTGGAGGAAGCAACCTGGCTTGCCTGGGCGAGCTGGGTGGCAAGCATCTACCCTATTTTCCTATAAATAGGGGGAGAAGTGAAGGGAAAAATGGTTTAGCCCTCCTGGTAATTCGAGAATCACTTGAAATTATTGAAAAAAATAGTTCCGTGAAGAAAATCCAAGCTGAGGCGCTTCCGTAACGTTTTCGTGGGTGATTTCGTGAAGATTTTCAATCGTTCTTTACTGTTCTTCATCCGTTCTTTGGTCTTCAACCGGTAAGTTCCCGAAATCGAACTTTTCAATTCATTCTATGTACCCTTAGTGGTCCTCATTTGTTTTCACGTGCTTTTATTTTCATTTCGTTTACTTTCCGTACCCCCTTTTGACGTGCTTCAGTCATTTACTTAAGTCATTTTCTCGCCTAATAAAAAAATAAAATAAATTTCCACCAATCATTTGAATTGTAATATCCGTTAATTTCTGTTAAAATGAAATCTGACTGTTCGGTCATGCCGTAACCACGTTGGAAACAAAAAAAAGGTAAAATAATAATAATAATAAAAAATATCTTTTAGTAAAATAAGTCAAAAAAATCAATCGGACGTTTCTCTTTGGGATTTTTCTTTCTTAATCGAATCGACTAATAACCAAAGTAAAACTAAGGCTAAAATCAATTCATAAACCAAAACTTTTGTCATCACCTAAAAAAGCCATTTTCAAAGGTCCAAAGCCTTGAAATGGTCTTTCCCGCTTTTATTGGTTAAGTGTAGATTTCTAAAGGCCTAAAACCAACATGTAACTTTATTACCTCTTTCAAAAATAAAGAGATCATTAATGGTCCAATGCCTTAATGTCTTCTCTCTTTTCAAAAGAATTGGAAGTTTGTTTAATGGTCCAACGCCTTAAATGACCTTTCATTCAATAAAAACATATCTTGCAAAAGGGATAAAAACAATTTAACCAAACACTTTGTTCACAAAGAACTACGTAGGTCTGATTTCCTTATCGCAATTAAGGAATATGTAGGAGCAAGGGAAACACCCTCGTCGACCGCAAAAAGATAAAAAACATGAAAAGTACGAAAAGAAATAAAGACGTAAAAGGGAACATAAAAATTGAAGTCATGTTTGCACATTTAATTAAAGGTTACTGTCTCTTGTGACAGACGCATGGGGTGCTAATACCTTCTCTGTGCGTAAATACAACTCCCGAACCTTTCACTTAAAGTTCGTAGATCACGTCTTTTCCGGTTTTTCCGACGTTTTCCTCAAATAAACATTGGTGGCGACTCCGCGCGTATTCCTTTCTTGGAACACGCACCCGCGAGTCACGCGTCGCCCTCCCACCGAAGGATAGGTTGCGACAGTTGACGACTCTGCGGGGGACTATTTTTAGAGAGTTAGGCCATTTAATCTTGTGCAATGTTTTATCATGACTTTCTCCTTTGTTGGTTTCCCTTTATTTTTCTTATGTTCTTGTGTATATAACTCTTTGTTGCTTTTAGTGCGTTTTAAAATGTATGCATGAGGTAAAATATTTATTCATTTGATGCACACAAACACCAACACTATTTGCACACACGATGAGTTGAAAAAGGGCCCTATACCCGGGTTCATGGGAACATAAGGAGTAGAGGTGAATCTGTGATCATGCTAGGTCTCCGACTTGCTTGATTACAGTGAACCCTCATCTAGAGTTTTTCTCTTTGAAAACATATTGTTGCTAGTAGTCCCTACTGCTGCAATATGTTCTTCAAAGAGGATGATACCTCTAGAGACCATCAAGAGAGATATGACCACCTTGGGGATTATCACTAAAAAACCCTTTTAGCCCTCTCCCATATAGGTCCCTTGAATAGGGGCACGAAGCGGACACGCTGCGTGCCATTTGTTCACACTGCCATGCATAAGTGTCATGTACCCTTTTGCTTATATTTGTTTGTGAATATTGTCGTACTATGTACATCCCCGCATTGTACCTTTCCATATGCATCATGCGTGGGTTCCGTCTTAATCCCCTCTCTTGGGCAAACCAACGGAGGGTCCGTGTCACCTTCTTAAATACATATGTTGGGCGCTTTGCTACCCCAAAACATTGTATCTAAGAAGGAGACAATTTCCCGGGCTCCCGTATTCATAAATTGCATCTGTGTCATATGCATTCCTTCATGCATTCATCCATTCCACCCATGATAGATGTCAAAGTTTTGATTCGCACCGGGTTTTTGTTTCACTTTAGTAAACATGGGGACATATCAAACTGGCAAAAGGTTTTATCAAGTCAAGATTAAGGGCCTAGATATCACTAGCATTAAGGAGTTGGGGCGGTTGATGGGACCTCTCCAAATGCAAGCCTTCCGCAAGGCGTATGGAAAGATCTTAGATTTGACCATAGCAGAGATATCCACAGAAGCCATTGCATCACTCGCCCAATACTATGACCAGCCCTTGAGATGCTTCACGTTTGGAGACTTCCAATTAGTACCGACCGTTGAAGAATTTGAGGAGATTCTAGGATGTCCTCTTGGGGGAAGGAAACCGTATCTTTTCTCCGGGTTTCTTCCCTCCTTGAGCAAAATTGCAATTGTGGTCAGGGATTCGGCGAGAGGATTGGACCGCGTAAAGCAAACTTGAAACGGCATAATGGGCCTACCACGGAAGTACTTAGAAGGTAAGGCGAGGGATATGGCGAATCAAGAGGAGTGGGTCCCGTTTATGGATGTATTAGCATTGCTAATCTTTGGGGTTGTCCTCTTTCCAAACGTGGATGGTTTGGTGGACCTAGCCGCAATTGATGCTTTCCTTGCATATCACCATAGCAAAGAGAGCCCAGTGGTAGCTATCTTGGCAGACTTATTTGACACATTTGACTGAAGGTGCGAAAAGAGTAGTGCACGGATCATCTGTTGTTTACCCGCTCTTTGTGTATGGTTGGTTTCACACTTATTCCAACAAGACGTAAGGCATCCATGTCTGCTCCGAAGCCATCGCTCATGTGTCGAGAAAAGAAGAGTGGATTGGGACCAACACTTGGCTGGGATAGGAGGCAGAACAGTCAATTGGTTTCCACGATGGAAAGAAGGAAATGAGGGTGTTCTCTTCTCATGTGGAAGCTACCCAAACATCCCGTTGATAGGAACGAGGGGTTGCATTAACTACAATCCCGCGCTTGCTATAAGACAGTTAGGGTACCCCATGAGGGGAACACCGATGGAAGAAAGCCTGTCTCCTTTCCTTGTGAGAGATTTTGGCACGCAAAATTTCAAGGTTATACAAAGAGTCCATAAGGCGTGGGAAAGTCCGTTAAAGAAAGATAAAGGACTTAGGGGCATTAGTAATGGCATCATTGGTGGTTATCATGAATGGATGAAAGTTCGTACACGAGGTTTAGATTGGCTCGCCAAGTTAAAGATTATCAACGAAGAGAATTTCGAAGCTCCGGAAGAGGATGAAGAAGTCCGAGCCTTGAAAACTGAACTAGGAAAAGCGAGACTTGCCAAAGAAAAATTCAAGTTGGTCGCTACAGACGTCCGAAAAGATTGTGCCAGGTTACGAGAAGAAAATGCAGCTACCACAAAAGCCCTTGAACAAGAAACCAAGAGGGCTCGCAAGGAAGAGCATGGTCGTGACAAATTCCGTGGAGCTTTGTGGGGCAGCAACAGTGACCTCAAGCTTCGAAGGGAAGAGAGAGACCGATCACGAGCACATAGCATGGTCTTAAAAGAAGAGTTAGCCGCTTGCTCAAGGTCCAAAAGAGACTTGTCTCAGCGTTTACGCGAGACAGAGACCAACATGTTAGCTATCATCACTAAGTACCAAGAAGAACTAAGTCTAGCCACGGCCTATGAGCATAGGGTGGCGGACGAGTATGCCCAAGTGTACGCGGAAAAGGAGGCTAGAGGAAGGGTGATCGGCTCGTTACACCAATAGGCAACCATGTGGATGGACCGATTTGCTCTTACCTTGAACGGTTGTCAAGAACTTCCCCGGTTGCTAGCCAAGGCCAAAGCAATGGCGGACACCTACTCCGCCCCCGAGGAGATCCACGGACTTCTCGACTATTGTCAGCATATGATAGATTTAATGGCCCATATATTTAGGAACCGCTAGGGAACTTGTATTGTCACTCAGATCTTGACTAGTTATAAAGTTTTGAATTAAATGAGTTTATCCCATGTTTTTACGCCAAAAGTCAGTGCGAATCAAATCACTCCTGCATTCTATCCCTAGCATGCATTCAAATTTTATACCTACTCCTCACGTTTGGTTTTTCTAGGAAGAACACCATAACTAAATGCGCCCCAAGGCATCCCTATCGCACCAGATCCAAATCTAGAACGATGGGTGATGAAGAGGAGACACAGGAACAGATGAAAGCCAACATGTCGGCTCTGAAAGAACAAATGGCTTTTATGATGGAGGCCATGCTAGGAATGAGGCAACTCATGGAGAAAAACGTAGCCACCGCTGCCGCTGTCAGTTCGGTTGCCGAAGCAGACCCGACTCTCCTAGCTACCGCGCACCATCCTTCCCCAACTATGGTAGGACGGGGAAGGAACACACTGGGGTACAACAGCAACCCCCATTTGGGGTACAACCGAGTGGGTTACCCATATGGATTGTCGCCTAATTACACGCCGCCAGTCATGCAAGATGATGCGGGTCATATCCCTCGTCCCATCCTTGAAGGAGAGCCTCCTCGATAGCCCGACCAGGTCCATGAAGATCATAAAGAGTATGCCCAAAGGGATGTCAAGTTCTACCCCCCGATCCCCGTCGAGGGGCCGTTACCCAACACTTTGCCTCAGCCCAACACTTTGCGTCGAGGGGCCGGCACCCAACACCTTGTCCACAGAAGGACCACCCCCGGCGACCGAAGAAAGAAGGAAACTCGATCTCCTCGAGGAGAGATTGAGGGCTGTTGAAGGCTTTGGTGACTATCCATTCACGGATAGGACGGATCTTTGCTTGGTATCGGATGTTGTTATCCCCCCAAAATTCAAGGTGTCGGACTTCGACAAGTATAAAGGGATGACTTGTCCCAAGAACCATCTCAAGATGTATTGTCGCAAGATGGGCGTGCACTCTAGGGATGAGAAGCTATTAATACACTTTTTCCAAGATAGTTTGGCCGGAGCCGCGGTTGTTTGGTACACTAATCTGGAAGCTTCCCGTATCCGTACTTGGAAGGACCTGATTACTGCTTTCCTAAGGCAATATCAGTATAATTCCGATATGGCTCCCGATCGCACTCAGCTACAAAATATGTTCAAGAAGGAATGTGAGACCTTTAAGGAATACGCACAGCGATGGAGAGACCTGGCAACACAAGTGGCCCCTCCCATGGTCGAAAGGGAGATGATCACCATGATGGTGGACACCTTGCCAGTGTTTTACTATGAGAAGTTGGTAGGTTACATGCTGTCCAGCTTCGCGGACCTAGTGTTCGCCAGGGAAAGAATCGAAGTAGGGTTGAAAAGAGGGAATTTCGATTATGTTTCCTCCACAAGTGCAAATGCTAAAAGAATCAGAGCAACTGGGGCAAAAAGGAAGGAGGGAGATGCCCACGCCGTTACTTCAGCACCCGCGTGGGTCAAACCCCCGCAGACATCTCATGGTACGCATCAGTACGCTCAACATCATCCGAGCTTCTCAGCTCACGCCGGGAACTCCTCTAATTCAGCACCCATGCAGCCTCAGGCACCCGTTCAGAGGGAGGGCCCCCAAGTTCCAACTCCAGCCACGACTCGCCCGCTCGACAATCCCAACGCAATGAGGAACTTTACCCCGAGGCCAATTCCAGAATTCACCCCACTCCCAATGACGTATGAGGACCTCTTGTCGTCTCTCATCGCCAACCAACTGGCCGTAATAACTCCCGGGAAGATCTTCCAACCCCCTTTCCCAAAGTGGTATGATCCTAACGCGACTTGCACGTACCACGAGAATGCCCCAGGGCATTCCATCGAAAAATGCTTGGCCCTTAAATACAAGGTCCAACATTTGATAGATGCTGGATGGCTGACATTTCAAGAGGATCTGCCCAACGTGAAAACCAACCCGCTCGCCAATCATGGAGGGGGAGCGGTCAATGCCATTGAGTCAGATAGGTCACGCAGGTCTAAACCTTTAAAGGACGTGGCAACCCCTAGAAGGTTTATCTTTGAGGCCCTACAAAAGAGAGGTGTGATTCCCCACGGTGGGCATAAAGAGGATTCTTGCTTGTTGCATCCCGGTGAGCTACATAGCATGGAAACATGTCTGGCAGCAGGGAAATTGTTGCAGCGGATGATAGATCAAGGCCGACTGGAAGTCGGTGATGAGGGGAGGGAAGAGCAGCATATATGTATGCAGTCCGTAGATGAGGAAAGCTTTGGAAGGCCTAAACCTTTGGTGATATATTTCACCAAGGGCGCGGCTTCACAAAAACCCTGACACCCTTCAGCAGCTAAACCTGTCCCTTTCCCATACCAAAATAGCCATGCAGTCCCATGGAGGTACACACCTCCGAACAACAAGGAAGAAAAAGCTACCGACATCAGTTCATTGTCGGCCAAGGTAACCAATATCACAGGGCTGAGCGGTGTGACCCACAGTGGTCGCGTATTCACGCCTCCCGACCTACCAATTCAGCCCACGAACGTCAAGGGGAAGGCAAAGGTAGTGGAAGAACAAGATGATAAGACGCCCCTCACTCCAAATGAGGATATTCCGGTGAAAGGTCTTCCGGAGAAAAGAGATGGTTATGGCAAGAAGGAGGTGTCATTAGAGGAAGCCAGTGAGTTTCTCCGCATAATCCAGCAGAGCGAGTTCAAGGTTATTGAGCAGCTCAACAAAACCCTGACCAGGGTCTCGCAGTTGGAATTACTCATGAGCTCGGAGCCTCATCGAGCTTTGCTAGTGAAGGTTTTGAACGAGGCCCATGTGGCCCAATATATCTCTATAGAAGGCTTTGGAGGGCTCGTCAATAATATCACCGCCAATAACTATCTCGCCTTCGCCGAAGAAGAAATCCCTGCCGAGGGAAGAGGGCATAACAAGGCTTTGCATGTATCAGTGAAGTGTATGGACCACATTGTAGCCAAGGTGCTCATCGATAATGGTTCCAGCTTAAACGTGATGCCCAAAAGCACTTTGGAGAAATTACCGTTTAATGCTTCCCATCTAAAGCTAAGCTCCAAGGTAGTTCGTGCCTTTGACGACACCCGCCGAGAGGTGAGGGGAGAGATCGACCTCCCGATACAGATAGGCCCTCACACCTATCAGGTTACCTTTCAAATAATGGATATTAACCCCCCTTACAGCTGCCTGTTGGGACGCCCATGGATCCATTCGGTGGGAGTTGTTCCCTCTACACTCCACCAAAAATTGAAGTTCGTAGTGGAAGGGCATTTGGTTATCGTATCAGGCGAGGAAGACATCTTGGTGAGTTGCCCATCCTCTATGCCATATGTGGAGGCCGCAGAGGAGTCATTAGAAACCGCTTTCCAGTCTTTCGAGGTGGTAAGCATTTCCTCCGTGGACTCTTTCTCTGGGCAACCTTGCCTGTTAGATACGGCAATAATGGTGGCTCGGGTAATGTTGGGGAACGGTTACGAGCCCAGAATGGGTTTAGGCAAGGACAACAACGACATAACTAGGCTGATAAGCGCCAAAGGAAATCGTGGGAAGTTTGGGTTAGGCTACAAACCCACACAGACAGATATAAGGAAAAGCATTGCGGGCAGGAAAAGTGGAAGTCAAGGCTCGCGATTAAGACAAGAAGACGAATGAATCCCGCCCTGCCATATAAGTAGGAGCTTTATAAGCATGGGTCTAGGGGACAAAGGCCAAGTCGTTGCAATATGCGAAGATGAGGCTCCGAGTGGGTCGGATTTGGTATGACCATGCCCTCCTGATTTCCGACTAGGAAATTGGCGACTGGAGGAGCGCCCAGACATTTACGCGACAAACATAATGTAAACCTTTTATGGCTTTTAAAAGCTCTACAGTTGGGCCTAGGATTTAGAGTTTCCTTTTGTTAAGGCTTTGTGTCTTTTGTTCCTGAATCTATAATACAAAGATCTTTCTTCATCTATTCCTGCGTCTCTACCCATTCTCATCCATTTGCATGTTTACTTCTTTATGTTTAAAAAGCCAGATCCGACGACGAGTCCCTCGACGGTACTAATACCTGGGACCCGCCCATCGATTTCGAGCAAGAAACAAATCAAACAGAAGATGAAAAGAACGAGGATGTGGGACTTCCTCCGGAATTGGAAAGGATAGTCGCCCATGAAGACCAAGAAATAGAGCCTCATCAAGACGAAACAAAACTAGTAGACTTGGGAACTGGCAGTGGAAAAAGGGAAGTAAAGGTAGGCACGGGTATGACCGCACCCATCCGTGAAGAACTAACAGCCCTACTAAGAGACTACCAAGACATCTTTGCTTGGTCGTACCATGATATGCCCGGTTTGAGTTCTGACATTGTACAACACCGATTATCCCTAAATCCTGGGTGTCCCCCAGTAAAACAGAAACTGAGAAGGATGAAGCCCGAGACATCCTTGAAGATAAAAGAAGAGGTAAAGAAACAATTTGACGCTGGGTTTTTGGCTGTCGCTCGGTACCCAGAATGGGTTGCCAACATTGTACCAGTCCTTAAGAAGGATGGGAAGGTGCGAATGTGTGTGGATTATCGGGACCTGAATCGGGCCAGTCCCAAAGACAGCTTTCCTTTGCCACATATCGATATCCTTGTGGATAATACGGCCAATTTCGCTTTATTTTCCTTCATGGATGGGTTCTCCGGTTACAATCAGATAAAGATGGCGCTAGAGGATATGGAAAAGACTACCTTCATCACCCTGTGGGGAACGTTCTGTTACAAGGTGATGTCCTTTGGACTCAAGAATGTTGGGGCAACTTATCAACGAGCTATGGTAGCTTTGTTCCACGATATGATGCACCAAGAAATCGAGGTCTATGTAGACGACATAATTGCCAAATCTAAGTCCGAGGAGGAACACCTTGTCAACCTGCGGAAGTTGTTCGAAAGGCTTAGGAAGTATCAATTGAGGTTGAACCCCGCTAAGTGCACTTTTGGGGTCAAGTCAGGGAAATTGCTAGGTTTCATCGTAAGCCAGAAGGGGATAGAGGTAGACCCCGAAAAGGTGAAGGCCATCCTTGAGATGCCGGAACCCCGTACCGAAAGGCAAGTCCGAGGTTTCCTGGGACATTTGAATTATATTGCCAGATTCATATCACAGCTCACTGCTATTTGTGAGCTGTTGTTCAAACTCTTATGCAAAAACCAAATCGACCGTTGGAATGAGGATTGTCAATAGGCATTTGGGAGGATCAAAAAGTGTCTCATGAATCCTCCTGTGCTTATGCCACCGGTACCCAGAAGGCTTCTCATCTTGTATATGACGATTTTGGACGAGTCGATGGGATGTATGCTGGGGCAACATGACGAGTTCGGAAAGAAAGAGCGCGCTGTCTACTACTTGAGTAAGAAGTTCATGGCCTGTGAAATGAATTACTCCCTGCTCGAAAGAACGTGTTGTGCTTTAGTCTGGGCGTCCCATCGCCTAAGACAATACATGCTGAGCCATACCACCTGGTTGATATCCAAGATGGACCCGATTAAGTACGTCTTTGAAAAGCCAACTCTCACGGGACGGATCGCCCGGTGGCAAGTCTTGCTATCCGAGTTTGATATAGTTTACGTTACCCAAAAGGCGATAAAAGGAGGCGCCTTAGCGGATTATTTGGCACAGCAGCCTCTCAACGACTATCAGCCTATGCATCCCGAATTCCCGGATGAGGACATTATGGCCTTGTTTGAGGAAAAACTAGACGAGGACCGGGACAAATGGACCGTGTGGTTTGATGGAGCGTCAAACGTTCTAGGCCATGGCATTGGAGCAGTATTGGTCTCTCCAGACAATCAATGTATACCTTTCACAGCTAGGCTGGGGTTCGATTGCACCAACAATATGACTGAGTATGAAGCATGTGCCCTGGCCGTCCAGGCAGTGATTGACTCCAATGTGAAGCTACTCAAGGTGTACGGGGACTCAGCGTTGGTGATCCATCAGTTGAGAGGGGAATGGGAAACTAGAGACCCCAAGCTGATACCCTACAAAGCCTATATCATGGAGATGGCTAATTCCTTTGATGTGATCTCCTTCCATCATGTTCCCTGGGAGGAAAATCAAATGGCGGATGCACTTGCTACTTTGGCGTCCATGATCCAGGTAACGCCACACGGGGATCTACCATACATTGAGTTCTGATGTCGTGGCAAACCCGCACATTGTTGCCAGGTGGAAGAGGAACGGGACGGTAAGCCTTGGTATTTCGATATCAAGCGATATGTCGAAAGCAAAGAGTACCCACCGGAGATTTCCGACAATGATAAAAGGACATTGAGGAGATTGGTGTCCGGTTTCTTCATGAGCGGGAGCATACTATATAAAAGAAACCACGATATGACTCTCATGCGATGCATGGATACCAAAGAGGCGAACCACATGATCGAGGAAGTCCACGAGGGTTCATTTGAAACGCACGCCAATGGACATGCTATGGCCAGGAAGATCCTGAGGGCAGGTTATTACTGGCTCACCATGGAAGGTGATTGCTGCGTCCATGTAAGGAAATGCCACAAGTGTCAAGCGTTCGCGGATAATGTCAATGCTCCGCCGCATCCTCTAAATGTCATGTTCGCCCCTTGGCCTTTTTCCATGTGGGGAATAGATGTCATCAGGGCCATCGAGCCCAAGGCTTCGAACGGTCATCGCTTCATTCTCGTGGCGATAGATTATTTCACCAAGTGGGTCGAGGCGGCTTCCTACACCAATGTCACAAGGAGTGTAGTGGTCAGATTCATCAAGAGGGAGCTGATTTGTTGGTACGGACTTCCTAGGAAGATCATTACCGACAATGGCACCAATCTGAATAACAAGATGATGCAGGAGATGTGCGCGGATTTCAAAATCCAGCATCACAACTCCACGCCCTACCGGCCAAAGATGAACGGAGCCGTGGAAGCAGCCAACAAGAATATTTAGAAAATTATTCAGAAGATGACAGTGTCATACAAAGATTGGCACGAGATGTTGCCTTTTGCCTTGCATGGATACCAAACTTCAGTACGAACTTCTAGTGGGGAAACGCCGTATTCCTTGGTTTATGGAATGGAAGCGGTACTCCCGTTTGAAGTAGAGACCCCTTCCCAGAGGATACTAGCATAATCGGGCTTAGAAGAATCAGAGTGGGCTCAAACACGCTATGACCAGCTCAACCTTATTGAAGGTAAGCGCTTGACGGCCATGAGTCATGGGCGCCTGTATCAACAAAGAATGAAGAATGCATTCGACAAGAAGGTACGCTTGCGCAAGTTCCATGAGGGAGACCTTGTGCTGAAGAAGATGTCCCACACTGTTAAAGATAACCGAGGGAAGTAGGCCCCAAACTACGAAGGGCCTTTTGTTGTGAAAAGGGCTTTTTCCGGAGGAGCCCTGGTGCTTACCAACATGGATGGCGAGGAGCTATCTTTACCTGTGAACTCTGATGTTGTCAAGCGATACTGCTTAGAGTCGGGGGAAATTAAGGATGTCGCTGCATGTTCTTTCATTTTTGTGTGTCTTCTTGGTTTCCCTCAGGGATTTCCATCTACTATATATCTCTCGTCATAGTCTTTTAAAAGAAGAGAACATGGGTTTGAGGCTTCAGTCCTCGCCTTGATTTTAAACCTTGTGTTAGTTTGTAATAACCTGAGCCCTTTCGCTCAGTTCATGAGGTGCCCCAAGCGCTTAAGTAAAACTGAACCTAACCAGCTTTTACTAAGAAGATTATTGCATTGAAAACGTTCATGCATACACATACGCATGCATATTTTGTGATAACAGGGGCATAATCATCTTAGGACACGGTCAGAGGTCGAGACAAAGTTAAAGGCAGAAGCCAATCAAGGTAAGTCGACGATGCGGTCACGATTTGCTACGTATTGTTGCTTCCTACTTTTAGGTGCTTAGGAACGGACGCAAATAGAGGCTAGGGTCACGACCGACAGATTGTCGTCCCTTCCTAGCTCCGGGCAAGCGGAAAACGCTGCTGCAAGGCAACCTAGTATCCTTTTAATTCACAGTAGTTATTACTGTTGTTTGTTTAAAGTAAATAATGGATGCTTAATCTACCTTGAGTGGGTTCGAGTAAGTGAACATGGGCCCGTAGGGGGCTATACTCATGACGGCGCAAAAAAAAATGGCAAGTTAGCTCGCCTGGGCGAGCAACCCCTGCACCAAAAAATAAAAAACGAGGGGGGGGGGAGTTTTCTGCACCCCAAAAGCATCCCCCCCTCATTCAAAAAGAGAGAGCTCACGGGACTCACTGTTTTTGCTCCCCAAGCCACCTTTAGTTGCATTTTGCTTTCATTTTTGGTACTCCTACTCACTCCAACAAGTAAGTATCTAATCCTTGAGTTTTCTAGCTTTCCATTGGTGTATTTTGGTCTTCTTTTGGTGCTCTAAATTGTGGGAATGTGCTCAAATTTGTGGGGCAATTTTGGTTTGTTTTCATGCTTGATTGGTTTGAATTGAGGGGTTGTACGAGATGGCCTTAGGCCTAGGGTGCATCCTGAAGCAATGGGGCATGCCACATTGCCCCCATTCTCTTGCTATTCATGCCTAAACATGCGCCCACCAAGTGCTCGGTGAAATGCCTCAATGACATATGAGCATGGTTTTGTAAGCTTGGGATTGTGGGACTGTTTTATATATATAGGGACATCATAAGGGATTTGAAATGAGTGCCCAAATGCAATTCTAGGCTTAGGAATCCAAGCTTTTAATTTCAATGCAAGGAAGCATGACTTATGCCTAGGAATCTAAATTTTGGTTTTGAATGTAAAAAGGCATGAATATTAGGACATGTTTGAGAGGTTTTTGTTAGAATTTGGCTGCCCCATGAGGAATACCTTGCACTTAGGTAGCATGGAAAATACCTTTCAACGGTATGTATATATGTGAATGTATATGGCATAAAAATACCTTGCAAAAGTGTGAACGAATAGTAAAAATGCCTTTCAAAATATGTATGTTTGTGGATAGGTAGTATAAGGAGCCTTTTAAAAAATGTACCCATGTCAAAAATGGCACGAGGATGCTTCCCAAATGAATATATGATGTGGAATTACCCCTCAAGTGTATATAGATGACATGAAAGTTCCTTTTCAAATGCAAGTGTGTGCGTGACATGAGATTGGCTCTCCGATGTGCATATGTGTATAAATAATGTGAATGAAACGACAAAAATTTGTATGTTAATAAAATACTTCAAATGTGCGTAGGTAGTTTGTGATAGCAAAATACTTAGGATATGAACATGTGTAATTTTGACACAATACCTTGAGCACGCATATGTGTATTCTTTTAAAAAATATATATATATGTGCGGTAACTAGAATATTTTGAATATCCTTGTATGTTGACATAAATAGTAGGATACTTTACGCATATGCACGTTCATAAATGTTTTACATTAAGGAAATGTGTGCACAAGTTTGTTCTAAATCAGAAAGATTAGCATGTTGTTTTTGCTTTAAAATAAGCGTTTTCTTGTAAACTAACTTCCCAAATGTTTGTCTTTGCAGGAAATGGCTCCGAGAAAGCTTTCCACAAAGAGATCTAGGAAGGACGTCACGGCCGAAGGGACTAGTGCCGCTCCCGAGTTCGACAGCCATCGTTTCAGGAGCACTGAGCACCAGCAGCGTTTCGAGGCCATCAAAGGATGGTCCTTCCACCGAGAGAGACGCGTCCAGCTCAGGGACGATGAGTACACAGATTTCCAGGAGGAGATAGCTCACCGGCGTTGGACGTCGCTGGTCACTCCCATGGCCAAGTTTGATCCGGATATACTTCTAGAATTTTATGCCAATGCTTGGCCCACGGAGGAGAGCGTGCGGGACATGCGGTCATGGGTAAGGGGCCAGTGGATTCCTTTTGATGTAGACGCCCTCAGCTAGTTCTTGGGATACCCGCTAGTGTTGGAGGAGGGCCAGGAGTACAAGTATAGTCAAGAGAAGGAACCGGGCCGATGGATTTGACGAGGAGGCCATTGCCTAGCTGCTATGCATACCAGGTCAGGATTTTGCCCGAACTGCTGCCGGGTGACGGGTGCGGATCATGCGCACCAACATGACTACCTTGACCCAGACGTGGATGACGTTGCTGCTTAGCAACATCCTGCCCAACGATCATAACTTCGACCTCCCTCTGCCGAAGTGTCAGCTGGTGTACGCCATCCTGACACGGATGAGCGTCCATGTGGCTCAGTTGATCGCTGACGCCATCTATTTATTTGCAGGTATGCCACCTACCAGGCACCCTTTAGACCCAGTTAAGTCTAACAGGGCCCTGGGATTTCCAGCGTTGATCACAGGCCTCTGCCAGTCATTCGGGGTTCCCGTCGCACCTAGCAAGGTGATTCGACTGTCGATCACCCAGGCCTTCATAGAGAAGTATTGCACGCCTAGACAGGCGCAGGGCGATGCACCGCAGGCCGCAGATGCACCGCCACCACCTCACCAGGCTAATCCAGCTGGGTCATTTGGCATGGAGCGGTATTTACAGCACTTGGTTCACCAGCAGGCGGCCAACCATAGGGCGCATGTGCAGACCCATGAGTGTCTCTACTAGCTCAGCCACAGTCTGTAGAGCCAGTGTGGCATCCCTAAATTAATGACTGGTTTGATAGTAATGATTTAAATAACAAAAACCATGGTAAATTTTGTTTTCTTCTTTTTCTTTTTCATTTCTTTCTCTTTTCACCATAACTAGGTTTAGAAGGAAAATCCTCACTATAGAGTCCTAAATGGCCAGTTCACAACTCTATTTGGAGTCATTTCTTTCTTACCGCTCATAATCTCTAAACTATTTTGCTGTTTCAAAAGGAAGAATGTACCAGCCATCACTTTAGGTTGTCACGTGAAAATAAAAGAATAAAATACGGTCGATAAACTCTTTTACAAATAAAGTTGTTAATGCTTTCTTCTCAAATAACAAGATTGATCATAAATACATTCATCATTTAAAGCTGTCCAAAATATGGGAGTTTTACAAAATACATAGTGTCATCCAGAGCAAAGGTGTCCACAGTGGTGGCTTCAGCCACATGTATACAATCATCAAATTCCTATACAACAGGTCTACCCATACAAAAACAAAGGAGTAAACCTAACAGTCAGTCCTAGATACACCCACCCTCAAAAGTATACAAAACTAATCCATGGAACTGTCCACTATGATGAAGAGCCTCCACTGGTCGCCATCTCTCTCGGGCCACTATCCTCCGTAGAGTCTGCCTCATATGCCGACATGACTTCCTCGGGAGAATCCACCTCAGGGAGTGGGTCCTCATCACCCTCTAGAAAGTCAAGAGCATCCCCAGCAGGCTCGAGAGGTAGCTCCTCAAGATCCTCCTCAGGGTCTTCCTCGGACGACGTTACCTCAATCACTTGGACTGGCTCCACTAGACGGTATGGAGTAGGCGTGGGTAGTATTCACTCCACAGTACGCTGAAGCGTGCGCACGGGTTCATCTGGATGCACCAAAGAAGTAGCCGTGAATCGAATCGTGCCCCAAAATCGGCACTTCACGTTGCCTTCGAGGGTCTCCCAAGCTCCCTCTAGGCACTCCATCTCCACTCGATCATGGATTAGCTGCGCCGCCATCACGATCTACAAGAAAGAAAAGAAAGGGGTAGACTCTTTCACGAGAATCTAACTACGCCGCAACACAATGCGTCTCATGACCACTACATGCAAGTAAAAGGGGTATCTCAAGGCTTTTCATCCCTGGTAATCGATTACACAGCCTTGGTAATCGATTACCAGAGGCCAAACTCGAATCACACAGCTTCAGGACATGAAAACCTGAAAAAGGCACTGTGTAATCGATTACACATACCTGGTAATCGATTACCAGTGACCCATTCCTCTGTGTAATCGATTACACAGACTGGTAATCGATTACCAGAGGCCTCCACAACCTGCTGCCTTCATTTCTAAGCCTGGTAATCGATTACACCCCCTTGGTAATCGATTACCAGAAGCCCTCATAGCTTCCTGACCTCGTTTTCAAGCCTGGTAATCGATTACACCCCGTGGTAATCGATTACCAGAGACCATCTTAGCCTCCTGTCTTCATTTTTAAGCCTTATAATCGATTACCCACCCTTGGTAATCGATTACCAGAGGCCACAACCCATATATCACACAAGATTCACAGCTGGCCAGCCACCACACAAGCCTCCTTGCTTTGTGGTCTTTGTTCCTTTTATCTGTTGACTGCCAGGAGCTCGCCTGCTTAGGTACATCACAGGTTCTCACTGACTGACTATGCCCGGGTTGGGTCGGGATTGGTCAAGCTTGGTTTTGGGCAATAGCACCCCACCTGACGTCCCCAAGGTCTCCTAACCCCCGCGACATATCTCCAGGTACCACTCTGTGGTCAACGAATAAAAGCAGGAAGTTTCACCCTTCTACACTTCCTCATCTCAAGCTTGTAGGATTATGGGGTACCCATCACATGTGGTACTAGGTGGTGGTCAGGCGATGGTGCACAACAAGTTTTCCGCATTCACAAATCGCGCATAAACCCACCATCCCCTGTTGCCCACCTCCAACTGAGCTCACGTACTCCCACGTAGCCCATATCCTCGTTTCTCTCAACACCGGGTCCCCATCAATCCTCCCAAGCTTCCCCAACATCCAGGTAATACAACATTCAAACAGCACAAACTATCACAGCCAAGAAAACAGGGCAAAGGCAGAAAACTCTGCCCAAAACACCAACCAAAACCACAGCTTTTCTCACTTAAAGACCCCAGTAACAATTCCTTCGTTCCAGTTCGTTAACGGTTGGATCGACTCAAAAATTTTACTGGAAATCTCTAGTACATAAGCCTACATTTTGACCGTTGGGATCTTCTAGGAAACATCCAGAACTCATTTTGCACTACTCTTTTCACAACCAGCAAATGCATAGCATTTTTCTGCACAAATCCAAAATTCTGCTATACCTATTTGACAGCAAAATTCTGCATAAGTGCAGATTTCGAAAATCACACTTTCCCTCATCCAATCTTGCCCAAATCAAATCCTACAAGTCCCAAATCATGTATCAATCATGTCTAAACCAAAGTCAAGCTTCAAACCACAGCAACACAAAATCTAGGTATCCAAAACCCCTCAATTTGATGGATTTTCAAGGTTTGAGAAGTGAAATTGAGAATGAGGTAAATTTGAAGCAAACTTTCACCTCACACAAGTCTATAACATCAATTTAAACTTGTTCAAACTGGATTTATGCCTAAAATTTCACCGAATCAAAATTTGACTCTTCAACACCCAAATTTACCCTAGAAATGGCTCTTTGTTCACTTTGGGTCATTTGTTTTTCTCTCTAGCTCAGCCTAACCTTTCTCACATGTTCTAAATGGCATTTCAAGCTAGGATTAACTCATTTTAACCTCCATTTACCACAGAATACAGATTTAACCTTCCAACTCTCAAAGCCTCACTCTTTTTCCACTTATAACACCACATTCTCACTTTCTAACCCTAGGTTAATTCTACCCTTCATCTCTAACAGTTTTCCATAAGCAATTTCAGCACATAAACATCACAAGCATCATCATAAAAACCCTAAAACTTAATAGGTAAGCTTAACTCATCCAAACATGGCAAGTTCAACATGCTTTCAACAAATTTCTTCACAAATAACTATCATGAAGCAGAAAACTAGCAAAACTACCCATCATATCTCCCAAAACCCCATACCCACGAAAATCAAGAGAGAAAGAAGTCCACCCAAACCTGAAATTTCGAAGTCCCACACGTAGAGATGCGCTTCACGACTCCGAAAATGCCTTCCTTTCGCGATTTGGAGCAGAAATGGGCACTAAAGGTTGAAGCTTTGTTGGGCAACAATGGTGGATGAGAGAAAAGAAGAAGGCTGCGTGAGAGAGAGGGAGAGCTTCTGAAAATGTGGGGCTGAGTGAGGAGAGAGACAGTTGCTTTTGGTTTTTAAAAAACAAGACTTTTCTCTTTTCTTATTATTTTATTTAAGCTATGCCACATGTCTCCATTTGAGTGGAGCAAAAGGGCCCACTTTCTCTTTTGATTGTGACCCATACTCAGCCACAAAAAGTGAGAAAAATCTGACCTTTGAAACGCTAAAATCCTGCCTCGGTTTGCGTGCCATTTCTCTGGTTCCAGTTCCTCGCGTTTCTCTGCGTCCGTCGGGGCCAGTTTTCGAAAGTAATCAATATATATATCAAAACGCTCAGAATAAGACCCCGAGCCTGGTTCAGAGGTTGGTTTCGTTAAATTTTAAGTCACACGCAAAACGATGATTTTTAGACTAATTAATTAAGAATCAACCCATAACCTCCCAGTTATGGATTTCTCTTCCTTAATTAGCCTAACCCGCATATCTTGCCCCCACTATTCCTACTTCTACCATGAACATATATGCATATACACTGAATAATACTTATATATATATATAATCATTCAAAATACATCGTTTTCAAAAATTCCAGGTAGAAATTTCCAGGATGTCACAGCCAGGGTTTCGCTCCTTTTCCGTGCCCTACTCCAGATCAGTTTAGGGTTGAGGTCGCATGGCCCGGAGATTGGCCCGAGGACCAGACAGAGGAGGCACCTGCAGAGGCTCCCGGCGATCTAGAGGACGCCCGCATGGATGAGGAGATGACCGATTTACTCGGCTTCTTGGGAGGAAGCGGAGCCACGTGACCGAGGTCACCACATTTTTTGACATATCTGTTTTTGTTTTGTTTAGTTTGTTATTAAATGTTTTCTGTTATTGCCCATATTACTGTTGACATTATTATTTTCTGTTTTGTTCATATGGTTACTAACGTTACTATCATTATTGTTCGTTTCTGTTAGAAGTTTTTGGCGTTATGGCTCTCAGTTATTTCGTCACCGTTTTTGCGACTTACCATTTTCGTGCGTTTTTCGTTCACCTTGTGGTTAGACGTAAGTAGGTAGTGTGCGCCCTCGTCCGCACGACCTTTTCAGATAGAAAAAAAAGAAAGGAGAGAGAGGAAATGAACAAATGATAAATAACTTAAAAAAAGGGAAAAAGAGGAAAAAGAAAAGAGAGCAAGTAAGAAAAGAAAAAGAAGGAAGGAAAAAAGAAAATAATAAGAATAAAAAGTTGTCTAGCTAAAAAACAACATGCTCGTGAAAAGAGATAATTTCCAACTTTTATTTGAAGAAAGAATTCACTGATCATAACCAATTTTTGAAAAAAAAATGTGTATACACTTGAAGGATGAACGCTGTGGAAATTTTCCCGAACATGCAAAATAAGACTCGGATGAATGCACAAATTGATAAAAGAACATATTTTGGAAACACTGGGTTGACTAAAGTAGAGAGAATGAATTATGAGCCCTAGCATCACATGACCATAAAAAGTTTGACACTTGAGTGTTTGCATAGGAGCATGCATGACCAGTTTTGCATAAAATTTCCAAATCATCATCGTTGCATTTGTGTCATGGAAATAATGTGGGACATTCCCTTTTATCCTTGAACCGAACCGAACCCTGACATATATCGTGTCCGGCCGCGCTACAAGCATTGAGCCAAAATCCCAATTTACCATAAACCTTGCCCTCAGAAGAAAACAAAAAAAAGGGGAAAGGAACTTCCCAATCAAAAGAGTGGGAGAAAGCAAAAAGAGAAAATTCCCAATCAAAGAATGGGAGAAAGCAGAAAAGAAAAGGGGGAAAGAAAGTTCCCGATCAAAGGATCGAAAGAAAAATAGAAGAAATATGCAGAAAGATCTTTTGGACCAGACAATATCTGAACAATACAGATTTGTCACCAAGAAAACATGAAAAGAAAGGAAACCACGACCTAAAGTGGTCCTCTCTCTTTGATTGCCAACCAAAAAATCCTATGCGTCTGTGACTTGTTCGCCTCGCGCTAAACAAAAAAAACAGAAAAGGAAAAGGCCAAAAACATTCAAAGCCAAATTCCCGCAAAAAACACCAATCCCAAGAAAAAGTCCTACTGATTCATGATCACGCGTGTAATCTTTGATTTGATAGGAAATAATCTGCAAAATCAAGTCATGAAATACCTATGGTTCAGAATTAGGATGAAACACTTACCTGTGTGAGATTGATACACTTTGAGTAATTTTCTTCTATTTTTGTTGAACCCAGTGTTTCCTCTAAATGGTCATTTAGAAACGAAATGCTAACATCCAAAATCTCATTTGTGGTTATGAGAAGATTTCATCAGCATACTCCGCTTCCCCGGTAGACACATTGTTTTTCATCCGAAAAGCATGTGTTGCTCTGATTAGTTAGAAGTTTTCTCTCTTTACTAAAGCATGTTTGCATTTTAGTGAAGAAAACACCGAGACTATTTTTTTTTAGTCTCACAAGTTAGCCAGAACTACGTAGGTATGAGTTCCTCATTGAGGATACGTAGGAGCAAGAGCCTCGCTTTTGTCGGCCGCCCCCACAATTTCTATCATACTGACACTAGAGTCACGTGACATGCGGAGATACCCGAGTGGTTATCCATTTAAACTTTCTTTTGCTATCTCTAAGACTCAAAGCATGATAGCACGCAGAGACTAACATCGTCTTCTGCACCCTTTGTCAATCACGACCAACGAGCCCGTTGACATGCGGAGATTTACGTCATCTTCCGCGCAGACAATTTCTGTCATACTGACACTAGAGTCACGTGACAGGCGGAGATACCCGAGTGGTTATCCGTTTAAACTTTATTTTGCTATCTCTTAGACTCAAAGCATGATAGCACGCAGAGACTAACGTCGTCTTCTGCACCCTTTGTCAATCGTGGCCAACAAGCCCGTTGACACGTTGAGATTTACGCCATCTTCCGCGCAGACAATTTCTGTCATACTAACACTGGAGTCACGTGACACGCGGAGATACCCGAGTGGTTATCTGTTTAAAACTTTCCTTTGCTATCTCTAAGACTCAAAGCATGATAGTAAGTTGGGTGGTAAACGCACATAGACGAATTTTGCGCCCTTTATCATTCAAGCACAGCAACCTGAGTGGGTAAACGCGCAGAGACAGATTCTGTGCCCTTTATCATTCAGGAACAACAAGCTGAGTGGGTAAACGCGCAGAGATAGATTCTGCGCCCTTTATCATTCAGGAATAACAAGCTGAGTGGGTAAACACGCAAAGATAGATTCTGCGCCCTTTATCATTCAGGAACAACAAGCTGAGTGGGTAAACACGCAAAGATAGATTCTGCGCCCTTTATCATTCAGGAACAACAAGCTGAGTGGGTAAACGCGCAAAGACAGATTATGCGCCCTTTATCATTCAGGAACAACAAGCTGAGTGGGTAAACGTGCAGAGACAAATTCTGCACCCTTTGTCATTCCGCTCACCTTTTCGCCATCCAGGGGTGATCGTGTTCAGTGGCCCACAGAGACAAATTATGGTCATTCTGTGTCTCGCCGCCCAGGCTCAATCGTGTCCAACAAAACGGAGAGACAAATTATGGTCATTCTGCGTCTTGTATCAACCAAAAGGAGCAAATTCGACAGTATCAGGATGATGTTTTAGTACTGATCATTTTCAATTTTTTGCAGGTTCCTCTGGTAGGGAGATTCACTGGCCGAATGATGTTTCGCTCGAACGAAATTAGTGTCTTATCTTTACTTCCCTTTTATCTCCAATAAAAGACAAGTAAAGAGGCGCAACTGTCATACCCTAATTTCGTCTGTGGACCATCCGTTGTTGGGATGCGACCCTCGTTTGACCACTTCGAGGTATTTGGCACCCATCGTTAGGAAATTCGTGAAGTTCCATGATGTTCCAGAAGTTAAAAGAAAGCATTGTAGCACAATCCGTGAAGTTCCGTGACATGTCGGGAATTAAAAGGAAGTGTTAGTGCGTAATCCGTAAAGTTCCGTGACATCCCGGAAACCAAAAAGGGTTTGATTACGTAGTCCATAAGGTTTCGTAACATTACGGAAAGAAAACAAGCATCGTTACAAAATTCGTAAAGTTTCGTAACGTTACGGAAAAAGAATCACCAAAAAAGGCAGGGGGTGTACTTAGTAAAAATGGGGGTGCAAATAGCAACCAGGCCCACTTGGGCCTTCCAGAAAATTCCTCCAGAAGGCGGTTGCTTCTGGAGGAAGCAACCTAGCTCGCCTGGGCGAGCTGGGTGGCAAGCATCTCCCCCATTTTCCTATAAATAGAGGGAGAAGTGAAGGGGAAAAAGGTTCAGCCCTACTGGTAATTCGAGAATCACTTGAAATTAGTGAAAAAAATTGGTTCTGTGAAGAAAATCCAAGTCGAGGCGCTTCCGTAACGTTTCCCTGGGTGATTTCGCGAAGATTTTCAATCGTTCTTCACCGTTCTTCATCCGTTCTTTGTTCGTTCTTCGGTCTTCAACTAGTAAGTTCCTGAAATCGAGCTTTTCAATTCATTCTATGTACCCTTAGTGGTCCTCATTTGTTTTCACGTGCTTTTATTTTCATTTCGTTTACTTTCTGTACCCCCTTTTGACGTGCTTCAGTCATTTTCTTAAGTCATTTTCTCGTCTAATAAAAAAATAAAATAAATTTCCACCGATCATTTGAATTGTAATATCTGTTAATTTCTGTTAAAATGAAATTCGACCGTTCGGTCAACTAATAACCAAAGTGAAACTAAGGCTAAAATCAATTCATAAACCAAAACTTTTGTCATCGCCTAAAGAAGCCATTTTCAAAGGTCCAAAGCCTTGAAATGGTCTTTCCCGCTTTTATTGGTTAAGTGTAGATTTCTAAAGGCCTAAAACCAACATGTAACTTTATTACCTCTTTCAAAAAATAAAGAGATCATTAATGGTTCAATGCCTTAATGTCTTCTCTCTTTTCAAAAGAATTGGAAGTTTGTTTAATGGTCCAACGCCTTAAATGACCTTTCATTCAATAAAAACATATCTTGCAAAAGGGATAAAAACAATTTAACCAAACACTTTGTTCACAAAGAACTACGTAGGTCTGATTTCCTTATCGCAATTAAGGAATACGTAGGAGCAAGGGAAACACCCTCGTCGACCGCAAAAAGATAAAAAACATGAAAAGTACGAAAAGAAATAAAGACGTAAAAGGGAACATAAAAATTGAAGTCATGTTTGCACATTTAATTAAAGGCTGCCATCTCTTGTGACAGACGCATGGGGTGCTAATACCTTCTCCGTGCGTAAATACAACTCCCGAACCTTTCACTTAAAGTTCGTAGATCACGTCTTTTCCGGTTTTTCTGATGTTTTCCTCAAATAAACGTTGGTGGCGACTCCGCGCGTATTCCTTTCTTGGAACACGCACCCGCGAGTCATGCGTCGCCCTCCCGCCGAAGGGTAGGTTGCGACACCACCTCTGCAGCTGTCAGTTCGGCTGCCAAAGCAGACCCAACTCTCCTAGCTACCGTGCGCCATCCTCCCCCAAATACGGTAGGACGAGGAAGGAACACACTAGGGCATAACAGCAACCCCCATTTGGGATACAACCGGGTGGCTTACCCTTATGGATTGCCGCCTAATTACACGCCGCCAGTCATGCAAGACGATGCGGGTCATATCTCTTCTCCCATCCTTGAAGGGGATCCTCCTCGACAGCCTGACGAGGTCCACGAAGATCATCAAGAGTATGCCCAAAGGGATGTCGAGTTCTACCCCCCGATCCCCATCGAGGGGCCGGCACCCAACACTATGCTTCAGCCCAGCCTCCCAGCACAACCAATAATCTTGTCCACAGAAGGACCACCCCTGTCGACTGAAGAAAGAAGGAAACTCGATCTTCTCGAGGAGAGATTGAGGGCTATTGAAGGCTTTGGTGACTATCCATTCGCGGACATGACGGATCTTTGCTTGGTACTGGATGTTGTTATCCTCCCAAAATTCAAGGTGCCGGACTTCGACAAGTATAAAGGAACGACTTGTCCCAAGAACCATCTCAAGATGTATTTTCGCAAGATGGGCGCACACTCTAGGGATGAGAAGCTATTAATACACTTTTTCCAAGATAGCTTGGCCGGAGCCGCCGTTGTTTGGTACACTAATCTGGAAGCTTCCCGCATCCGTACCTGGATGGACCTGATTACTGCTTTCCTAAGGAAATATCAGTATAATTCCGATATGGCTCCCGATCGCACTCAGCTACAGAATATGTTCAAGAAGGAAGGTGAGACCTTTAAAGAATACGCACAGCGGTGGAGAGACCTGGCAACATAAGTGGCCCCTCCCATGGTCGAAAGGGAGATGATCACCATGATGGTAGACACCTTTGCAGTGTTTTACTATGAGAAGTTGGTAGGATACATGCCGTCCAGCTTCGTGGATCTAGTGTTCGCCGGGGAAAGAATCGAAGTAGGGTTGAAAAGAGGGAAGTTCGATTGCGTTTCCTCCACAAGTGCCAATGCTAAAAGAATCGGAGCAACTGGGGCAAAAAGGAAGGAGGGGGATGCCCACGCCGTCACTTTGGCGCCCGCGTGGGTCAAACCCCCGCATCCATCTCATGGTACATTTCAGTACGCGCAACATCATCCGAGCTTCTCAGCTCATGCCGGGAACTCCTCTAATTCAGCACCCATGCAGCCTAAGGCACCCGTCCAGAGGGAGGCCCCCCAAGTTCCAACTCCAACCACGACTCGCCCAGCTGGCAATTCCAACGCAATGAGGAACTTTCCCCTGAGGCCAATTCCAGAATTCACCCCACTCCCAATGACATATAAGGACTGATTGTCGTCCCTCATCGCCAACCAACTGGCCGTAATAATTCCCAGGAAGATCTTCCAACCCCCTTTCCCAAAGTGGTATAATCCTAACGCAACTTGCACGTACCATGGGAATACCCCGGGGCATTCCATCGACAAATGCTTGGCCCTTAAATACAAAGTCCAACATTTGATAGATGCTGGATGGTTGACATTTCAAGAGGATCGTCCCAACGTGAAAACCAACCCGCTCGCCAATCATGGAGGGGGAGCGGTTAATGCCATTGAGTCAGATAGGCCGCGTAGGTCTAAACCCTTGAAGGACGTGGAAACCCCTAGGAGGTTTATCTTTGAGGCCCTACAACAGGGAGGTGTGATTCCCCCCGGTGGGCATAAAGAGGATTCTTGTTTGTTGCATCCCGGCGAGCTACATAGCATGGAAACATGTTTGGCAGTAGAGGAATTGTTGCAGCGAATGATAGATCTAGGCCGATTGGAAGTCGGTGATGAGGGGAGGGAAGAGCAACATATATGTATGCAGTCCGTGGATGAGAGAAGTTTTGGAAGGCCTAAACCTTTGGTGATATATTTCACCAAGGGCGCAGCTTCGCAAAAGCCCCGATACCCCTCGGCAGCTAAACCTATCCCTTTCCTATACCAAACCATCCACACAGTCCCATAGAGGTACACACCTCTGAACAAAAAGAAAGAAGAAGCCACCGACATCAGTTCGTTGTCGGCCAAGGTAACCAATATCACGGGGCTGAGCGGTGTGACCCGCAGCGGTCGCGTGTTTGCGACCCCCGACCTACCAATTCAGCCCACGAACGTCAAGGGGAAGGCAAAGGTAGTGGAATAACAAGATGATAAAACGCCCCTCACTCCGAATGAGGATATTCCGGTGAAAGGTCTTCTGGAGAAAAGGGATGGTTATGGCAAGAAGGAGGTGTCGCTAGAGGAAGCCAACGAGTTTTTCTGCATAATTCAGCAGAGCGAGTTCAAGGTTATTGAGCAGCTCAACAAAACCCCGGCCAAGGTGTCGTTGTTGGAATTACTTATGAGCTCGGAGCCTCACCGGGCTTTGCTAGTAAAGGTTTTGAACGAAGCCCATGTGGCCCAAGATATCTCTGTAGAAGGCTTTGGAGGGCTCGTCAATAATATCACCGCCAACAACTATCTCGCCTTCGCCGAAGAAGAAATCCCTGCCGAGGGAAGAGGGCATAACATGGCTTTGCATGTATCAGTCAAGTGTATGGACCACGTTGTAGCCAAGGTGCTCATCGATAATGGTTCCAGCTTAAACGTGATGCCCAAAAGCATTTTGGAGAAATTACCATTTAATGCTTCCCATCTAAAGCCAAGTTCCATGGTGGTTCGTGCCTTCGACGGCACCCGCCGAGAGGTTAGGGGAGAGATCGACCTCCCGGTACAGATAGGCCCTCACACCTGTCAAGTTACCTTTCAAATAATGGATATTAACCCCTCTTACAGTTGCCTGTTGGGACGCCCGTGGATCCATTCGGTGGGAGTCGTTCCCTCTACACTCCACCATAAATTGAAGTTCATAGTGGAAGGGCATTTGGTTATCGTATCAGGCGAGGAAGACATCTTGGTGAGTTGCCCATTCTCTATGCCATATGTGGAAGCCGCGGAGGAGTCATTAGAAACCGCTTTCCAGTCTTTCGAGGTGGTAAGCATTTCCTCCGTGGATTCCTTCTCTGGGCAACCTTGCTTGTCAGATACGGCAGTAATGGTGGCCCGGGTAATGTTGGGGAATGGTTATGAGCCCGGAATGGGTTTAGGCAAGGACAACGGCGGCATAACTAGCCTGATAAACGCCAAAGGAAATCGTAGGAAGTTTGGGTTAGGCTATAAACCCACGCAGGCAGATATAAGGAAAAGCATTGCGGGAAGGAAAAGCAGAAGTCAAGGCTCGCGATTAAGACAAGAAGACGAAGGAAGCCCGCCCTGCCACATAAGTAGGAGCTTTATAAGCGCGGGTCTAGGGGATGAAGGCCAAGTCGTTGCAATATGCGAAGATGATGCTTCGAGTGGGTCGGATTTGGTACGACCATTTACGCGACAAGCATAATGTAAACCTTTTATGGCTTTAAAAGCTCTACAGTTGGGCCTAGGCTTTAGAGTTTCCTTTTGTTAAGGCTTTGTGTCTTTTGTTCCTGAATTTATAATATGAAGATCTTTCTTCATCTGTTCCTGCGTCTCTACCCATTCTTATCCATTTGCATGTTTATTTCTTTACGTTTAAAACGCCAGATCCGACGACGAGTCCCTCGAAGGTACTAATACCTAGGACCCGCCCATCGATTTTGAGCAAGAAATGAATCAAACTAAAGATGAAGAGAACGAGGATGTGGGACTTCCCCCGGAGTTGGAAAGGATAGTTGCCCATGAGGACCAAGAAATGGGGCCTCATCAAGAAGAGACAGAACTAGTAGACTTGGGAACTGGCAGTGGAAAAAGGGAAGTAAAGATAGGCACAGGTATGACCGCACCCATCCGTGAAGAATTAACAGCCCTGCTAAGAGACTACCAAGACATCTTTGCTTGGTCGTACCAAGATATGCCCGGTTTGAGTTCTAACATTGTACAACACCGATTACCCCTAAATCCCGAGTGTCCCCCGGTAAAACAGAAATTGAGAAGGATGAAGCCCGAGACATCCTTAAAAATAAAAAAATAGGTAAAGAAACAATTTGACGCTGGGTTTTTGGCTGTCGCACGGTACCCAGAATGGGTGGCTAACATTGTACCAGTCCCTAAGAAGGATGGGAAGGTGCGAATGTGTGTGGATTATTGGGACCTGAATCGGGTCAGTCCCAAAGACAACTTTCCTTTGCCGCACATCGATATCCTTGTGGATAATACGACCAATTTCGCTTTGTTTTCCTTCATGGATGGGTTCTCCGGTTACAATCAGATAAAGATGGTGCCAGAGGATATGGAAAAAACTACCTTCGTCACCCTGTGGGGAACGTTCTATTACAAGGTGATGTCCTTTGGACTCAAAAATGCCGGGGAAACTTATCAACGAGCTATGGTAGCTTTGTTTCACGATATGATGCACCAAGAGATCGAGGTATACGTGGACGACATAATTGCCAAATCTAAGACCGAGGAGGAACACCTTGTCAACCTGCGGAAGTTGTTCGAAAGGCTTAGGAAGTATCAATTGAGGTTGAACCCCGCTAAGTGCACTTTTGGGGTCAAATCAGGGAAATTGCTAGGTTTTATCGTAAGCCAGAAAGGGATAGAGGTGGACCCCGAAAAGGTGAAGGCCATCCTTGAAATGCCGGAACCCCATACCGAGTGGCATGTCCGAGGTTTCCTGGGACGTTTGAATTATATTGCCAGATTCATATCACAACTCACTACTATTTGTGAGCCATTGTTCAAACTCTTACGCAAAAACCAAACCGTCCATTGGAATGAGGATTGTCAAGAGGCATTCGGGAGGATCAAAAAGTGTCTCATGAATCCTCCTGTGCTTATGCCACCGGTACCCGGGAGGCCTCTCATCTTGTATATGACGATTTTGGACGAGTCGATGGGATGTATGCTGGGGCAACATGACGAGTTCGGAAAGAAAGAGTGCGCTGTCTACTACTTGAGTAAGAAGTTCACGGCCTGTGAAATGAATTACTCCCTGCATGAAAGAATGTGTTATGCTTTAGTCTGGGCGTCCCATTGCCTAAGACAATACATGCTGAGCCATACCACCTGGTTGATATCCAAGATGGACTCGGTTAAGTACATCTTTGAAAAGCCAGCTCTTACGGGACGGATCGCCCGGTGGCAAGTCTTGCTATCTGAGTTTGATATAGTTTATGTCACCCAAAAGGCAATAAAAGAAAGCGCCTTAGCAGATTATTTGGCTCAGCAACCTCTCAGCGACTATCAGCCCATGCATGCCGAATTCCCGGATGAGGACATCATGGCCTTGTTTGAGGAAAAACTAGACGAGGACCTGGACAAATGGACCGTGTGGTTTGATGGAGCGTCAAACGTTCTAGGCCATGGCATTGGAGCAGTATTGGTCTCTCTAGACAATCAATGTATACCTTTCACAGCCAGGCTGGGGTTTGACTGCACCAACAATATGGCTGACTACGAAGCATGTGCCCTGGCCGTCCAGGCAGCGATTGACTCCAATGTCAAGCTACTCAAGGTGTACGGGGACTTAGCGTTGGTGATCCATCAGCTGAAAGGGGAATGAGAAACTAGAGACCCCAAGCAGATACCCTACAAAGCCTATATCAAGGAGTTGGCTAATTCCTTTGATGAGATCTCCTTCCATCATGTTCCCCGGGAGGAAAATCAAATGGCTGATGCACTTGCCACTTTGGTGTCCATGTTCCAGCTAACACCGCACGGGGATCTACCATACATTGAGTTCTGGTGTCGTGGCAAACCCGCACATTATTGTCAGGTGGAAGAGGAACGGGACGGTAAGCCTTGGTATTTTGATATCAAGCGATATGTCGAAAGCAAAGAGTACCCACTGGAGACTTCCGACAATGATAAAAGGACATTGAGGAGATTGGCGGCCGGTTTCTTCATGAGCGGGAGCATACTATATAAAAGACACCACGACATGACTCTCCTGCGATGCGTGGATGCCAAAGTGGCGAACCACATGATCGAGGAAGTCCACGAGGGTTCGTTTGGAACGCACGCCAATGGGCATGCTATGGCCAGGAAGATCCTGAGAGCAGGTTATTACTGGCTCACCATGGAAAGTGATTGCTGCGTCCATGTAAGGAAATGCCACAAGTGTCAAGCATTCGCGGACAATGTCAATGCTCCGCCACATCCTCTGAATGTCATGTCTGCCCCTTGGCCTTTTTCCATGTGGGGAATAGATGTCATCGGGGCCATCGAGCCCAGGGCTTCGAATGATCACCGCTTCATTCTCGTGGCGATAGATTATTTCACCAAGTGGGTCGAGGTGTAACGACCCGCCTCGTCGCTACGGTATCCACACTCTAATATTCGATAATTTCAAATTTTATTTTTTAAAAAGAACTCCCTTAATTTTTGCTTATGAAAATATAAGTGATTTTGTTACAACATAAATTCATCCAACAACACGCCATTACTTAAGTGAATATGCATAATTACATAGAAACAATAATTCGGTACATGTCATACACATAACGAAAATTAAATATGTTCATATATATAATTAAAATTCCAGTTTTACATCTTTAACTCAACAAAATAAAACTTAAAAACCAACTACGGAGGAGTTGATTACAAAACACAACTCTCTCCCAAAATAACGCCAACGTCATCACGTCAGCTTGGCGGCTCCTCACCAGAATCTTACTCCCTACACCCTGCCACTGTCATTCTGCTCCCACGAACAAGGTTCGTGATCATCACAGGTATCAACCACACGATACAAAATTGCAAGGGTGAGTTTATTATAAAAGAACCAATACCAATTCCAAATAACCACAATTAGCAAGGAGCATAGGCAAACATGGTAAGCATACACAAAAATCATTATTCAACACTCATATCCAACAAATATTCATCATTCACATCCAACAATTACTCATCATCCATCCATGGATCCAATCAAGACTGCACAAAATGATGCATGCACCTGACTCAACACTCAGATGCAATGTGGTACGTACCAACAACAACCAAATCTCAGGAAATAGCCTAAGCGTGTCCACACGACACTCTCACTTAGGGAACTGTGCTGAGTTTGTCGAGACCACCCGGCTGTGCATGTAACAGCCCCCCTCCCATAGGTGATCAGCCTGGGAGCCCAAAGGTGTTCCCTACCAGGTGACAGCCCCCTAGTACAAAGTACACTTGGCCATAGTTACTCTATTTCCTGTGCCGTATGAGCTATGATCACGGCCAAAAGTAAGTGCCAAAGACCATGGACCAATTAAAGCGCCTAAGCATCCCCTCAGAAATGCTTAGATTCTCTAACCACGCTAGTTACCCACGTCTGGGCCATCCGACAAGGTCAGTGCACTCTACCCCCCATGACATACACTCCATACGACGTATGTTCATGGCCAAAAGCTAGTGCCAAAGACTCTGGAAGGTCGGTGCACAATGCCCCCCACGAACATACACAACATGCATATGCCAATGCATTTCCAACATCAATCAACATTCCATTTCCATGTCATTCACAACATAAATATCATCTTATCTCAATGACGTTATACACACACATATATATATATTGCATCCCATTAGTTAAAACGTAATTTTCTTTGAAGAAAAATCAGCATGCAATAGGGATAGGCAGATATCCTCATAGCTAGGTTCCCTGACCCTAACTATGGTGTTAAAACGGTAAATTTTATAATAAACTCCCCTTACCTATCGTGAGATACCCCACAGATTCCTTGTCGCGTCACTTGAAGATTCCTTTTTGTCCTTGGTCGTCGATTCCACACAAGCCTCTACCATGCCAAAACGAAGGAGACTAAGTATGGATTTCAGAAAGCAAAGCTAGTAACAGTGCTCTGGGTCAAACACCCACATCACTACATGAAAGAGCTGAGAGCATTTCAGGTTTTACAAAGGAACGTCATTTGGAAATTCCAACCACGCCAATGTGACCAGGGTTCAGTGTAGGTTACGAAAATAACAGGCATTTCATGAAAGGATAACGTTTACAAAGTCTCTTTCTCTAAGGTTTTTCAAAGGAAGCATAAGACATGCAATGACGGTTCCAAAGTCAGAAAAGATGCAAAGACAAGATGAAACTAACAAGAAACAAAAATATAACCATGGTTACCTCGAAAGAAAACGAAAGGTCAGATTAGGGTTTCGTTCTCTACCGAAACCGCAAGCCAAGTTGGAAGATTCCGCTTCGGTTGAAGGGTTCCTCTCAGTGTGGGGTTTCAATGAAGAACAACTATGGTTTGTGGTGGCTAATGGTGGCTGTGGGTGATGGATAAAGTGCTTGGAACTTTAGAAATGGCTTTGGAAGAAAGAAAGAATAAGAAATGACGTTTTTCCTAAGCTACACAAAAGCAAAGGCTGAAATGCTTAAATAAGAGATGCTCTCGGGAACGGAAGCTTCTAGCACACTCCAGACATCTTCTCAAAGATCCCAACGGTCAGATCATGGAAAAGTTTCTTGTGAAGTTGCAGACCAAATTTCGAGAAGATCCAACGGTTAACGAAGGCTGGAAAGCGTTTTTACCGAGGCAGCTTCATGTAGCTTTCTCTAGAAGCTTCATTAAGAGGCTTCCTCCAGAAGCTTCCTCGTGGCTTCTTTGAGAAGCTTTCTCAAGAGGCTTCTTTGAGAAGCTAGATCCTTATCTATCCACACCCCTCTTTCAACTAAATTAACCTCGTTAAAAATAATTACGGATGAAAATAACGCAACAAATAATCAAACATCAAACATAATTACTGATAATATATAGATAGATATATCAGGGTGTTACACGAGGCGGCTTCATACACCAATGTCACGAGGAGTGTAGTGGTCAGATTCATAAAGAGGGAGCTGATTTTTCGGTACGGACTCCCTAGGAAGATCATTACTGACAATGGTACCAACCTGAACAACAAGATGATGCAGGAAATGTGTGCGGATTTCAAAATCCAGCATCATAACTCCACGCCCTACCGGCCAAAGATGATCGGAGCCGTGGAAGCAGCCAACAAGAATATTTAGAAAATTATTCAGAAGATGACAGTGTCATACAAAGATTGGCATGAGTTGTTGCCTTTTTCCTTGCATGGATACCGAACTTCAGTACGAACTTCTACTGGGGCAACGCCGTATTCCTTGGTTTATGGAATGGAAGCGGTACTCCCATTTGAAGTAGAGATCCCTTCCTTGAGGATACTAGCAGAATCGAGCTTAGAAGAATCAGAGTGGGCTCAAACACGCTATGACCAACTCAACCTTATTGAAGTTAAGTGCTTGAAGGCCATGAGCCATGGGCGCCTGTATCAACAAAGAATGAAGAATGCGTTCGACAAGAAGGTACGGTTGCGCAAGTTCCATGAAGGGGACCTTGTGCTGAAAAAGATGTCCCACGCTGTCAAAGATAATCAAGGGAAGTGGGCCCCGAATTACGAAGGACCTTTCGTTGTGAAATGGGTTTTTTCTGGAGGGGCTCTGGTGCTCACCAACATGGATGGCGAGGAACTACCCTCGCCCGTGAACTCCGATGTCGTTAAGCGATATTACGCTTGAAATCTGGGGCAATTAAGGAAACCGCTACATGTTCTTTTTATTTATGTGTTTGTGTGTTCTTTTTGGTTTCCTCCAGGGATTCCTATCCTCTGTAATTGTCTCGTCGCAGTTATTTAAAAGAAGAGAACATGGGTTTGAGGCTTCAGTCCTCACTTTGGTTTTAAACCATGTGCAGTTTGTAATAACCTGAGCCCTTTCGCTCAGTTCATGGGGTGCCCCAAGCGCTTAATTAAAACTGAACCTAACTAGCTTTCGCTAAGAAGATTATTTCATTTGAAAACATACATGCATACGCATACACATGCATATTTTTGTGATAACAGGGGCAGAATCGTCTTAGGCCACAGTTAGAGGTCGAGACAAAGTTAAAGGCAGAAGCCAATCAAGGTAAGACGACGATGCGGTCACGATTTGCCACGCATTGTTGTTTCCTACTTTCAGGTACATAGGGACGGACGCAAATTGAGGCTAGGGTCACGACCGACAAATCGTCGTCCCTTCCCAGCTCTGGACAAGTGGAAAACGCCACTGCAAGGCAGCCTAGTATCCTTTAAATTCACAGTAATTATTACTGTTGTTTGTTTAAAATAAATAATGGATGCCTAATCTACCTTGAGTGGGTTCGAGTAAGCGAACATCGACCCATAGAGGGCCATGCTCATGTCTTCCCTAAAAAAAAAAAATAACAGGTTAGCTCGCCTGGGCGAGCAACCCCTGTACGAAAATGTTTAAAAGAGGGGGAGGGGAACGTTTTCTACACTAAAAAAACTTCCCCCCTCACTCAAAAAACGCCAACACCACGGGAATTGAGGATTTTCACCCCTAGGCCACTATTTTTGTGCTTTTGCTTCCATTCTTAGTGTTGCTACTCACTCCATCAAGTAAGTATCTCATCCTTTAGCTTTCTAGCTTTCCATTGATGTATTTTGGTCTTCTTTTGGTGCTCTAAATTGTGGGAATGTGCCCAAGTCTATGGGGGCAATTTTGGCTTTGTTTCATGCTTGATTGGTGTGAGTTAGGGGGTTGTATGGGATGGCTCTAGGCCTATGTTGCATTTTGGAGTAATGGGGCGTGCCACATTGCCCCCATTCTCTTGCTATTCATGACAAAACATGCGCCCACCAAGTGCTCGGTGAAATGCCTCAATGACATATGGGCATGGTTTTGTAAGCTTGGGATTGTGGGACTGTTTTATATGTATAGGGATAGCATGAAGGATTTAAAATGAGTGCCCGAATGCGATTCTAGCCCTAGGAACCAAGCTTTTAATTTCAATGCAAGGAAGCATGACTTATGCCTAGGAATCTAATTTTTGGTTTTGAATGTAAAAAGGCATGAATATTAGGACATGTTTGAGAGGTTTTTATTAGAATTTAAATTTGGCTGCCCCATGAGGAATACCTTGCACCTAGGTAGCATGGAAAATACCTTTCAATGGTATGTATATATGTGAATATATATGGCATAAAAATATGTTGCAAAGTGTGTGAATATATGGCATAAAAATACCTTGCAAAGTGTGAATGTATAGCAAATAATGCATTTCAAAAATTTGTATATGTGGCGTCCCTAAATTAATGACTGGTTTAATAGTAATAATTTAAATAACAAAAACCATGGTAAATTTTTTTTTTCTTCTTTTTCTTTTTCATTTCTTTCTCTTTTCACCATAACTAGGTTTAGAAGGAAAATCCTCACTATAAAGTCCTGAATGGCCAGTTCACAACTCTATTCGGAGTCATTTCTTTCTTACCACTCATAATTCTCTAAATTATTTTGCTTTTTCAAAAAGGAAGAATGTACCAGCCATTACTTTAGGTCGTCACGTGAAATAAAAGAATGAAATACGGTCGATAAACTCTTTTACAAATAAAGTTGCTAATGCTTTCTTTTCAAATAACAAGATCGATCATAAATGCATTCATCATTTAAAGCTGTCCAAAATATGGGAGTTTTACAAAATACATAGTGTCATCCAGAGCAAAGGTGTTCATAGTGGTGGCTTCAGCCACATGTATACAATCATCAAATGCCTATACATCAGGTCTACCCATGCAAAAACAAAAGAGTAAACCTAACAGTCCGTCCTAGATACACCCACCCTCAAAAGTATACAAAACTAATCCGAAAAAGCTGTCCACTCCACCGTGCGCTGATGCGTCCGTGCAGGTTCATCTGGATGCACCAAAGAAGTAGCCGTGAATCGAATGGTGCCCCGAAATCGGCACCTCGTGTTGCCTTCGAGGGTCTCCCAGGCTCCCTCTAGGCACTCCATCTCTACTCGATCATGGATTAGCTGCGCCGCCATCACGATCTACAAGGAAGAAAAGAAAGGGGTAGACTTTTTCACAAGAATCTAACTATGCCGCCGCACAATGCATCTCATAACCACTACATGACATTAAAAGGAGTATCTTAAGGCTTTTCATCTCTGGTAATCGATTACACAGCCTTGGTAATCGATTACCAGAGGCTAAACTTGAATTACACAGCCTCAGGACATGAAATATGCAAAAATGCACTGTGTAATCGATTACACCTACCTGGTAATCGATTACCAGTGACCCATCCCTCTGTGTAATCGATTACACAGGCTGGTAATCGATTACCAGAGGCTCCCTTAGTTTCCTGACTTCGTTTTTCAAGCCTGGTAATCGATTACACCCCTTGGTAATCGATTACCAGAGACCATCTTAGCCTCCTGTCTTCATTTTTAAGCCTTGTAATCGATTACCCACCCTTGGTAATCGATTACCAGAGGCCATAATCCACATATCACACAAAATTCACAGCTGGCCAGCCACCACAAGCCTCCTTGCTTTGTGGTCTTTGTTTCTTTTATCTGTTGACTGCCAGGAGCTCGCCTGTTTAGGTACATCACAGGTTCTCACTGACCGACTATGCCCGGGTTGGGTCGGGATTGGTCAAGCTTGGTTTTGGGCAATAGCACCCCACCTGACGTCCCCAAGGTCTCCTGACCCCCACGACATATCTCCAGGTACCACTCTGTGGTCAACAATAAAAGCAGGAAGTTTCACCCTTCAACACTTCCTCATCTCAAGCTTGTAGGATTATGGGGTACCCATCACATGTGGTACTAGGTGGCGGTCGGGCGATGGTGCACAACAAGTTTTCCACATCCACAATGCGCGCATAAACCCACCATCCCCTGTTGCCCACCTCCATCTGAGCTCACGTACTCCCATGTAGCCCATATCCTCGTTTCTCTCAACACCGGGTCCCCATCAATCCTCCCAAGCTTCCACAACATCCAAGCAAAACAACATTCAAACAGCACAAGCTATCACAGCCAAGCAAAACAGGGCAAAGGCAGTGAACTCTGCTCAACACACCAACCAAAATCATAGCTTTTCTCACTTAAAGACCCCAGTAACAATTCCTTCGATCCAATTCGTTAACCGTTGGATCGACTCCAAAATTTTACTGGAAGTCTATAGTACATAAGCCTACATTTTGACGGTTGGGATCTACTAGCAAACATACAGAACTCATTCTACATTACTCTTTCCACAACCAGCAAATACATAGCATTTTTCTGCACTTGTGCAAAATCCTGCTGCATAATTTCACAGCAAAAATCTGCACAAAGTGCAGATTTCGAAAATCACACTTCCTCTCATCCAATCTTGCCCAAATCAATTCCTACAAGTCCCAAATCATGTATCAATCATGTCTAAACCACAGTCAAGCTTCAAAACACAGCAACACAGAATCTAGGTGTCCAAAACCCTTCAATTCAATGGGTTTTCTAGGTTTGAAAGGTGAAATTTAGAATGAGATAAATTTGAAGCAAACTCTCACCTCACACCAGTCCATAACATCTATTTAGACTTGTTCAAACTGGATTTACACCTAAAATCTCACCGAATCAAAATTTGACTCTTCAACACCCAAATTTGCCCTAGAAATGGCTCTTTGTTCACTTTGGCCATTTGTTTTTCTCTCTAGCACAGTCCAAGCTTTCTCATAAGTCCTAAATGACATTTCAAGCTAGGATTAACTCACTTTAACCTCCATTTACCACAGAATTCAGACTTAACCTTCCAACTCTCAAAGCCTCATTCTTTTTCCACTCATAACATCACATTCTCACTTTCTAACCCTAGGTTAAACTCTACCATTCATCTCTAACAGTTTTCCATAAGCAATTTCAACATATAAACATCACAAACATCATCACCAAAACCCTAAAACAGAGTGGGTATGTCTAACTCATCCAAACATGGCAATTTCAACAAGCTTTCAACAAATGTCTTCACAAATAATCATCACACAGCAGAAACCTAGCAAGACTACCCATCATATCTCCCAAAACCTCATACCCACGAAATTTAAGAGAGAAAGAAGTCCACCCAAACCTGAATTTTCGAAGTTCACAACTCCAAAAATGCCCTCCTTTCGCGATTTGGAGCAGAAATGATGGCCAAAGGTTGAAGCTTTGCTTGGAGCTTCAATGGAGAATGAGGGAGAAGAAAATGGCAACGTGAGGGAGAGAGAGAGCTGTCTGAAAAAGTGTGGGGGCTGAGTGAAGAGAGAGAAAAGCTTTTTGGTTTTAAATAAAAGGGTTTTCTCTTTTTCTATTATTTTATTTAAGCAATGCCACATGTCTCCATTTGAGTGGAGCAAAAAGGGCCCACTTTCCCTTTTTGACTGTGACCCATACTCAGCCACAAAAGTGAGAAAAATCTGACCTTAAAAACGCTAAAATTCTGCCTCGGTTTGCGTGCCATTTCTCTGGTTCCAGTTCCTCGCGTTTCTCTGCGTCCGTCAGGGCCAGTTTTCGAAAGTACGCAATATATATATCAAAACGCTCAGAATAAAACCCCGAGCGTGGTTCAGAGGTTGGTTTCGTTAAATTTTAAGTTGCACGCAAAACGATGATTTTTAAACTAATTAATTAAGAATTAACCCATAACCTCCCAGTTATGGATTTCTCTTCCTTAATTAGTCTAACCCGCGTATCTTGCCCCCGCTATTCCTACTTCTACCAAGAACATATATGCATATACACTGAATAATACTTATATATATATATATAATCATTCAAAATACATCGTTTCCAAAAATTCCGGGTAGAAATTTCCAGGATGTTACAGTATATGTAGGATAGGTAGCGTAAAAATGCCTTTCAAAATATGTATATTTATGGATAGTTAGCATAAGGAGCCTTTCAAAAAAATGTACCCATGTCAAAAATGGCACGGGAATGCTTCCCAAATGAATGTATGATGTGGAATTGCCTTTCAAGTGTAGATAAATGACATGAAAGTTCCTTCTCAAAAAATGCAAGTGTGTGCATGACATGAGTTTGGCTCTCCAATGTGCATGTATAAGCAAATATGAAACAACAAAATGTATATGTTAATAAAGTACTCCAAATGTGCGTAGGTAGTTTGTTGTAGCAAAATACTTAGGATATGAACATGTGTAATTTTGACACAATACCTTGAGCATGCGTATATGTATTCTTTTCAAAAAAATATATATGTGTGGTAACTAGAATGTTTTGAATATCCTTGTATGTTGATATAAATAGTAGGATATTTTACGAATATGCATGTTCATAAATGTTTTACATTAAGGAAATGTGTGCACAAGTTTGTTCTAAATCGGAAAGATTAGCATGCCGTTTTTGCTTTAAAATAAGAGTTTTCTTGTAAACTAACTTTCCAAATGTTTGTCCTTGCAGGAAATGGCTCCGAGAAAGCTTTCCGCAAAGAGATCTAGGAAGGACGCCATGACTGAAGAGACCAGTGCCGCTCCCAAGTTTGACAGCCATCGTTTCAGGAGCGCTGAGCACCAGCAGCGTTTCGAGGCCATCAAAGGATGGTCATTCCACCGAAAGAGACGCGTCCAGCTCAGGGACGATGAGTACAAAAATTTTCAGGAAGAGATAGCTCGCCGGCGTTGGACGTCGTTGGTCACTCCCATGGCTAAGTTTGACCCAGATATAGTCCTAGAGTTTTACGCTAATGCTTGGCCCACGGAGGAGGGCGTGCGGGACATGCGGTCATGGGTAAGGGGCTAGTGGATTCCTTTTGATGCAGACGCTCTCAGCCAGTTCCTGGGTTACCCGCTAGTGTTAGAGGAGGGCCAGGAGTGCGAGTTTAGTCAGAGAAGGAACCGGGCCGATGGATTTGACGAGGAGGCCATTGCCCAGCTGTTATGCATACCGGGGGTCAGGATTTTGCCCGGACCGGTGCCGGGAGACGGGTGCGGATCATGCGCACCAGCATGACCACCTTGACTCAGATATGGATGACGTTGCTGCTCAGCAACGTCCTGCCTAGCGATCATAACTCCGACCTCCCTCTGCCGAAGTGTCAGCTGGTGTATGCCATCCTGACACGGATGAGCGTCCATGTGGCTCAATTGATCGCTGACGCCATTTATTTATTTGCAGGTATGCCACCTACCAGGCACCCTCTAGACCCAGATAAGTCTAACAGGGCCCTGGGGTTTCCAGCATTGATCACGGGTCTCTGCTAGTCGTTCGGGATGCCCGTCACACCTAGTAAGGTGATTCGACCGTCGATCACCCGGGCCTTCATTGAGAAGTATTGCACGCCTAGACAGGCGCAGGGTGATGCACCGCAGGCCGCAGACGCACCGCCACCACCTCATCAGGCTGATCCAGCTGGGTCATTTGGAATGGAGCGGTATTTACAGCACTTGGTTCGCCAGCAGGTGGCCAACCACAGGGGGCAAGTGCAGATCCATGAGGGTCTCTACCAGCTCAGCCTCAATCAGCAGAGCTAGGGTTTCGCTCTTTTTGCGTGCCCTACTCCAGATCAGTTCAGGGCTGAGGTTGCATGGCCCGGAGATTGGCCTGAGGCCCAGGCAGGGGAGGCGCCCGCGGAGGCTCCTGGCGATCCAGAGGAGGCCCGCATGGATGAGGAGATGACAAATTAACGTTTTCTGTTATTGCCCATATTGTTGTTGACATTACTATTTTCTGTTTTGTTCATATGGTTACTAACATTACTATCATTATTGCTCGTTTTTGTTAGAAATTTTCGGTGTTATGGCTCTCAGTTATTTCGTCACCATATTGCGACTTACCATTTTCGTGCGTTTCTCGTTCACCTTGTGGTTAGACGTGAGTAGGTAGTGTTCGCCCTCGTCCGCACGACTATTTCAGAGAGAAAAAGAGAAAAAAAGAAAGAAGAGAGAGGAAATGAACAAATGATAAATAACTAAAAAAGGAAAAAAAGAGGAAAAGGAAAAGAGAGCAAGCAAGGAAAGAAAAAGAAGGAAGGAAAAAAGAAAATAATGGAAATAAAAGGTTGTCTAGCTAAAAACAACATGCTCGTGAAAAGAGATAATTTCCAACTTTTATTTGAAATTTTTTTTGCTGATCATAGCTAGTTTTTGAAAAAAAATGTGTATATACGCCTGGAGGGTGAATGCTGTGAAAGTTTTTCCGAACACCCAAAATAGACTCGGATGAATGCACAAATTGATAAAAGAACATATTTTGGAAATACGGGGTTGACTAAAATAGAGAAAATGAATTGTGAGCCCTAGCATCACATGACCAAAAATTTTTCGACACTTGAGTGTCCGCATAGGTGCATGCATGACTAGTTTTGCATACAATTTCCAAATCATCATTGTTGCATTTGTGTCATGGAAATAATGTGGGACATTCCCTTTTATCCTTGAACCGAACCGAACCCTGACATATATCATGTTCGGCCGTGCTACAAGCCTTGAGCCCAAATCCCAATTTACCATAAACCTTGCCCTCAGAAGAAAACAAAAAAGAAAGGAACTTCCCAATCAAAAGAGTGGGAGAAAACAAAAAGAGAAAATTCCCAATCAAAAGAGCGGGAGAAAACAAAAGGAGAAAATTCCCAATTGAAGAGTGGGAGAAAGCAAAAAAGGGAAAGAAAATTCCCGATTAAAGATCAGAAGAAAACAAAAGAAATATACATAAGGGCCTTTGGACCAGACAATGTCTGAACAATACAGAATTGTCACCAAGAAAACATGAAAAGAAAGGAAACCACAACCTAAAGTGGTCCTCTCTCTTTGATTGCCAACCAAAATTCTGTGCGTCGATGACTTGTTCGCCTCGCGCTAAACAAGAAAACAGAAAAGGAAAAGGCCAAAAACATTCAATGCCAAAAATTCCCACAAAAAACACCATTCCCAAGAAAAAGTCCTACTGATCCATGATCACGCATGTAATCTTTGATTTGATAGGAAATAATTTGCAAAATCAAGTCATGGCATATCTATGGTTCAGAATTAGGATGAAACACTTACCTGTGTGAGATTGATACACTTTGAGTGATTTTCTTCTATTTTTGTTGAACCCAGTGTTTCCTCTAAATGGTCATTTGGAAACGAAATACTAACATCCAAAATCTCATTTGTGGTTATGAGAAAATTTCATCAGCATGCTCCCCTTCCCCGATAGACACATTGTTTATCATCCGAAAAGTATATGTTGCTCTGATTAGTTGGAGGTTTTGTCTCTTTACTAAAGCATGTCCGCATTTAGTGAAGAAAATACCAAGACTATTTTTAGTATCAAAGTTATCCAGAACTGCGTAGGTCTGAGTTCCTCATTGAGGATACGTAGGAGCAAGAGCCTCGCTTTTGTCGGCCGCCCCCACAATTTCTGTCATACTGACACTGGAGTCACGTGACATGCGGAGATACCCGAGTTGTTATTCGTTTAAACTTTCTTTTGCTATCTCTAAGACTCAAAGCATGATAGCACGCAGAGACTAACGTCGTCTTCTGCACCCTTTGTCAATCGCGGCCAACAAGCCCGTTGACACGCGGAGATTTACGTCATCTTCCGCGTAGACAATTTCTGTCATACTGACACTGGAGTCACGTGACACTTTAGTGTCCGCATAGGTGCATGCATGACTAGTTTTGCATACAATTTCCAAATCATCATTGTTGCATTTGTGTCATGGAAATAATGTGGGACATTCCCTTTTATCCGTGAACTGAACCGAACCCTGACATATATCGTGTCCGGCCGCGCTACAAGCCTTGAGCCAAAATCCCAATTTACCATAAACCTTGCCCTCAGAAGAAAACAAAAAAAGGGGGAGAGGAACTTCCCAATCAAAAGAGTGGGAGAAAGCAAAAAGAGAAAATTCCCAATCAAAGAATGGGAGAAAGCAGAAAAAAAGGGGGAAAGAAAGTTCCCGATCAAAGGATCGAAAGAAAAACAGATGAAATATGCAGAAAGGTCTTTTGGACCAGACAATATGTGAACAATACAAATTTGTCACCAAGAAAACATGAAAAGAAAGGAAACCACGACCTAAAGTGGTTCTCTCTCTTCGATTGCCAACCAAAAAATCCTGTGCGTCGGAGACTTGTTCGCCTCGCGATAAACAAAAAAAAAACAGAAAAGGAAAAGGCCAAAAACATTCAAAGCCAAATTCCCACAAAAAACACCATTCCCAAGAAAAAGTCCTATTGATCCATGATCACGCGTGTAATCTTTGATTTGATAGGAAATAATTTGGAAAATCAAGTCATGACATACCTATGGTTCGGAATTAGGATGAAACACTTACCTGTGTGAGATTGATACACTTTGAGTGATTTTCTTCTATTTTTGTTGAACCCAGTGTTTCCTCTAAATGGTCATTTAGAAACGATATGCTAACATCCAAAATCTCATTTGTGGTTATGAGAAGATTTCATCAGCATACTCCCCTTCCCCGGTAGACACATTGTTTTTCATCCGGAAAGCATGTGTTGCTCTGATTAGTTGGAAGTTTTCTCTCTTTACTAAAGCATGTTCGCATTTTACTGAAGAAAACACCGAGACTATTTTTTTTTTCGTCTCACAAGTTAGCCAGAACTACGTAGGTCTGAGTTCCTCATTGAGGATACGTAGGAGCAAGAGCCTTGCTTTTGTCGGCCGCCCCCACAATTTCTGTCATACTGACACTGGAGTCACGTGACATGCGGAGATACCTGAGTGGTTATCCGTTTAAACTTTATTTTGCTATCTCTAAGACTCAAAGCATGATAGCATGCAGAGACTAGCGCTGTTTTCTGCACCCTTTGTCAATCACGGCCAATGAGCCCATTGACACGCAAAGATTTATGTCATCTTCCGCGCAGACAATTTCTGTCATACTGACACTAGAGTCACGTGACAGGCGGAGATACCCGAGTGGTTATCTGTTTAAACTTTCTTTTGCTATCTCTAAGACTCAAAGCATGATAGCACGCGGAGACTAACGTCGTCTTCTGCACCCTTTGTCAATAATGGCCAATGAGCCTGTTGACCCGCAGAGATTTACGTCATCTTCCGCACAGACAATTTCTGTCATACTGACATTGGAGTCATGTGACAGACGGAGATACCCGAGTGGTTATCCGTTTAAACTTTCTTTTGCTATCTCTAAGACTCAAAGCATTATAGCACGCAGAGACTAACGTTGTCTTCTGCACCCTTTGTCAATCGCGGCCAACAAGCCTGTTGACACGCGGAGATTTAGGTCATCTTCCGTGCAGACAATTTCTGTCATACTGACACTGGAGTCACGTGATATGCGGAGATACTCGAGTAGTTATCCGTTTAAACTTTCTTTTGCTATCTCTAAGACTCAAAGCATGATAGCACGCAGAGACTAACATCGTCTTCTGCACCCTTTGTCAATCGCGGCCAACGAGCCTGTTGACACACGAAGATTTACGTCATCTTCCGCGCAGACAATTTCTGTCATACTGACACTGGAGTCACGTGACATGCGGAGATACCCGAGTGGTTATCAGTTGAAACTTTCTTTTGCTATCTCTAAGACTCAAAGCATGATAGCACGTAGAGACTAACGTTGTCTTCTGCACCCTTTGTCAATCGCGACCAACAAGCCCGTTGACACGCGGAGATTCACGTCATCTTCCGCGCAGACAATTTCTATCATAATGACATTGGAGTCACGTGACATGCGGAGATACCCGAGTGGTTATCTGTTTAAAACTTTCCTTTGCTATCTATAAGACTCAAAGCATGATAGCAAGTTGAGTGGGTAAACGTGTCGAGACAGATTCTACGCCCTTTATCATTCAGGAACAACAAGTTAGGTGGTAAACACGCAGAGACAGATTCTGCGCCCTTTATCATTCAAGCACAGCAACCTAAGTGGGTAAACGCGTAGAGACAGATTCTGCACCCTTTATCGTTCTGGAACAACAAGTTGGGTGGTAAACGCGCAGAGACAGATTCTGCACCCTTTATCATTCAAGCACAGCAACCTGAGTGGGTAAACGCGCAGAGACAGATTTTGCACCCTTTATCATTCAAGCACAGCAACCTGAGTGGGTAAACGCGTAGAGACAGATTCTGTGCCCTTTATCATTTAGGAACAACAAGTTGGGTGGTAAACACGCAGAGACAGATTTTGCGCCCTTTATCATTCAAGCACAACAACCTGAGTGGGTAAACGCGTAGAGACAGATTCTGCGCCCTTTTATCATTCAGGAACAACAAGTTGGGTGGTAAATGCGCGGGGACAAATTATGGTCATTCTGCGCACCTTTTCGCCATCCAGAGGCGATCGTGTCTGGTGGCACGTAAAGACAAATTATAGTCATTCTGTGTCTTGCCGCCCAGGCTCGATCGTGTCCAACAAAACGCAGAGACGAATTATGGTCATTCTGCGTCTTGTATCAACCAAGAGGAACAAATTCGACAGTATCAGGATGATGTGTCGGTACTGATCATTTTCAAATTTTTGCAGGTTCCACTGGCAGGGAGATTCACTGACCGAATGGCGTTTCGCTCGAACGAAATTAGTGTCTTATCTTTACTTCCCTTTTATCTCCAATAAAAGACAAGTAAAGAGGGGCAACTGTCATACCCTAATTTCGTCCGGGGACCATCCATTGTTGGGATGCAACTTTCGTTTGACCACTTCGAGGTACTTGGCACCCATCGTTAGGCAATCCATAAAGTTCCGTGACATCCCGAAAACCAAAAAGGGGTTGATTACATAGTCCGTAAGGTTTCGTAACATTACGGAAAGAAAATAAGCATCATTACGAAATTCGTAAAGTTTCAAAACGTTACGGTAAAAGAATTACCAAAAAAGGCAGGGGGTGTACTTAGTAAAAATGGGGGTTCAAATAGTAACCAGGCCCACTTGGGCCTTCCAGAATATTCCTCCAGAAGGCGGTTGCTTCTGGAGGAAGCAACATAGCTCGCTTGGGCGAGCTGGGTGGCAAGCTTCTCCCCTATTTTCCTATAAATAGGGGGAGAAGTGAAGGGAAAAAATGTTCAACCCTCCTGTTAATTCGAGATCACTTGAAATTAGTGAAAAAAATTGTTTCCGTGAAGAAAATCCAAGCCGAGGCGCTTCCCTAACATTTCTGTAATGTTTCCGTGGGTGATTTCGCGAAGATTTTCAATCGTTCTTCATTCGTTCTTCGTCGTTCTTCGTCGTTCTTCAGTCTTCAACCAGTAAGTTCCCAAAATCGAACTTTTCAATTCATTCTATGTACCCTTAGTGGTCCTCATTTGTTTTCACATGCTTTTATTTTCATTCCTTTTACTTTCCGTACCCCCTTTTGACGTGCTTTAGTCACTTACTTAAGTCATTTTCTCGCCTAATCGAAAAAATAAAATAAATTTCCACCGATCATTTGAATTGTAACATCTGTTAAATTCTGTTAAAATGAAATCCGACCGTTCGGTCATGCCGTAACCACGTTGGAAACCAAAAAGAGGTAAAATAATAATATAATAATAAAAAATATCTTTTAGTAAAATAAATCAAAAAAATCAATTGGACGTTTTTCTTTGGGATTTTTTCTTTCTTAATCGAATCGACTAATAACCAAAGTGAAACTAAGGCTAAAATCAATTCATAAACCAAACTTTTTGTCAACACCTAAAAAAACCATTTTTTAAAGGTCCAACGCCTTGAAATGGTCTTTTCCGCTTTTATTGGGTAAGTGTAGATTTCTAAAAAGCCTAAAATCAATATGTAACTTTGTTACCTCTTTCAAAAATAAAGAAATCATTAATGGTCCAATGCCTTAAATGTTTTCTCACTTTTCAAAAGAATCGAAAGATTATCTAATGGTCCAACGCCTTAAATGACCTTTCATTCAATAAAAACATATCTTGCAAAAAAGGATAAAAAATAACTTAACCAAAACGCTTTGTTCACAAAAGAACTACGTAGGTCTGATTTTCTCATCACAATTGAGGAATACGTAGGAGCAAAGGGAAACGCCCTTGTCGACCACAAAAAGATAAAAAATATAAAAAAGCATAAAAAAGACATAAGAACGTAAAAAGGGAAGATAACATAAATTGAAATCATATTTGCACATTTGATTAAAGGCTGCCGTCTCTTGTGACGGACGTGTGGGGTGCTAATACCTTCCCCTTGCGTAAATACAACTCCCGAACCTTTCACTTAAAGTTCGTAGATCACTTCTTTTCCGGTTTTTCCGACGTTTTCCTCAAATAAACGTTGGTGGCGACTTCGCGCGTATTCTTTTCTTGGAACGCGCACCCGCGAGTCACGCGTCGCCCTCCCGCCGAAGGGTAGGTTACGACAGTTTGCATGAGGGACTAACATCATATTTACCCTACTATCACAATTGTCTTTGGGAATCTTCCACAAGCTCCTGGTCAAATGAGTTTTCTTCTCAAATGTGCAAGTGTGAACCTCAGGGGTTTTTCTTTCTTTTTTTTTATATATATTTTTTTCAACAATCACAAGCGTGTGCAGGTTCCATTCCTGAATCCCAACTTAAAAGTGAAATTAGTCATTCCTTGATCCACATGGGCTTTATTGGACTTGTAACATGGTCAGGGGTAAGAGGGCTATGAAAGAAAGGATTAGAGAGGATCAAAGAGTGTTTGAGGGTTATATTGAGTAAGAACCTCGAGAGCATTGCTTGTACCTTTTGGGCTGGGCTCTACTCCTTTTGTCTTATACATTAATCTTTCATTGCACTTTTGTGCCTTTCTTGCATAATTTGGAGATCTTTTGTCTATCTTTCTCTTTACTCGCCTTTGGCGGATTTTATTTTCTTTTTCTTTCGTTGCTGCTCAACTTCATGCATGTGTTGTTTGCATTGCTCTTCCCACCGGTTTAGCGGTGGTTCCTACCCAGGGTTCCTATTTTGTTTTTGTTGTTTTTAGAAAATAAATATGCTTTGGCTCGGAGGGGGCAACCAAATATAAACTAGTGTTTGGGATGTTGAAACATGGCCATGTGTCATTTCAAATTTTGACTTAGATCCTTTTGTAGTTTGGATTTTGGGACACAACCTTAATAACACACTCCGAATTGTTTTTTTTCTATTTTTTATTACCCTAATTTTTTCTTAGGCCGCCCTTTCGGGTTCTCAACCTACTAGGTAAGAATTTTTGATCTGTTCCTAGGTTCGCTCGAGGCTCATGCACGGTGCCTCTTATTGCCCCAGTGTATGGCTCTAAGGTATCTATTGTTGTCTTTTGTCAAGACCTTGTAGCAAGGAAAAAATGAAAGAAACTGTGCAGGTTCTCGAAAATGAATTTTTAAGGACGAGAAATATTTAAAGGAAAATCAATTAACAGATTAAGTCAAATGATTCCTGTTCTTGATAACTCATTTTTCTTTCAAAAAGAAAACTTTAAAGAATGAGGGAACATGAATGTCTGTACTTCTTATTTTGATTTAAAAAACCGTCAATCAAACGTTTTTTTTCTTCTTTTTACTTTACTTGTCATTTATGACACCCCTACCAAACGTATAGAACTAGCAATATCTGATTGAACAGACTTGGAGATCAACTCAGGAGCGCCAGTCACTTGAACAAAGAAACCAACGGCTTACATTCACATTCCAGTGAAAGTTAAATAAGCAAAGATGCAATTGTGAGAGAATGTGATAAGGACTTCAAATTTATCCATATTATTAGCATTGTGACTGTTGTTTACAGTAATGGTGTGGCGTCCCTAAATTAATGACTGGTTTAATAGTAATAATTTAAATAACAAAAACCATGGTAATTTTTTTTTCTTCTTTTTCTTTTTCATTTCTTTCTCTTTTCACCATAACTAGGTTTAGAAGGAAAATCCTCACTATAAAGTCCTGAATGGCCAGTTCACAACTCTATTCGGAGTCATTTCTTTCTTACCGCTCATAATTCTCTAAATTATTTTGCTGTTTCAAAAGGAAGAATATACCAGCCATTACTTTAGGTCGTCACGTGAAAATAAAAGGATAAAATACAGTCGATAAACTCTTTTACAAATAAAGTTGCTAATGCTTTCTTTTCAAATAACAAGATTGAATCATAAATGCATTCATCATTTAAAGCTGTCCAAAATATGGGAGTTTTACAAAATATATAGTGTCATCCAGAGCAAAGGTGTCCACAGTGGTGGCTTCAGCCACATGTATACAATCATCAAATTCCTATACAACAGGTCTACCCATACAAAAACAAAAGAGTAAACCTAACAGTCAGTCCTAGATACACCCACCCTCAAAAGTATACAAAATGAATCCAAAGAGCTGTCCACTAGGATGAAGAGCCTCCGCTGATCGCCATCTCCCCCGGGCCACCATCCTCCGTAGAATCTGCCTCAGATGCCGACATGACTTCCTCGGGAGAATCCACCTCAGGAAGTGGGTCCTCATCGCCCTCTAGAAAGTCAAGGGCATCCACAGCAGGCTCAGGAGGTAGCTCTTCCAGATCCTCCTCAGGGTCTTCCTCGGATGACGTTACCTCGATCACATGGACGGGCTCCACTAGACGATATGGTGTAGGCGTGGGTAGTATCCACTCCACCGTGCGCTGAAGCGTCCGTGCAGGTTCATCTGGATGCACCAAAGAAGTAGCCGTGAATCGAATGGTGCCCCGAAATCGACACCTCGTGTTGCCTTCGAGGGTCTCCCAGGCTCCCTCTAGGCACTCCATCTCTACTTGATCATGGATTAGCTGCGCCGCCATCACGATCTACAAGGAAGAAAAGAAAGGGGTAGACTCTTTCACAAGAATCTACTATGCCGCCGCACAATGCGTCACATAACCACTACATGCAATTAAAAGGAGTATCTTAAGGCTTTTCATCTCTGGTAATCGATTACACAGCCTTGGTAATCGATTACCAGAGGCTAAACTTGAATTACACAGCCTCAGGACATGAAATATGCAAAAATGCACTGTGTAATCGATTACACATACCTGGTAATTGATTACCAGTGACCCATTCCTCTGTGTAATCGATTACACAGGCTGGTAATCGATTACCAGAGGCTTGCTTAGCTTCCTGACCTCGTTTTCGAGCCTGGTAATCGATTACACCCCGTAGTAATCGATTACCAGAGACCATCTTAGCCTCCTGTCTTCATTTTTAAGCCTTGTAATCGATTACCCACCCTTGGTAATCGATTACCAGAGGCCATAATCACATATCACACAAAATTCACAGCTGGCCAGCCACCACAAGCCTCCTTGCTTTGTGGTCTTTGTTCCTTTTATCTGTTGACTACCAGGAGCTCGCCTGTTTAGGTACATCACAGGTTCTCACTGACTGACTATGCCCGGGGTGGGTCGGGATTGGTCAAGCTTGGTTTTGGGCAATAGCACCCCACCTGACGTCCCCAAGGTCTCCTGACCCCCGCGACATATCTCCAGGTACACTCTATGGTCAACAATAAAAGCAGGAAGTTTCACCCTTCAAGACTTCCTCATCTCAAGCTTGTAGGATTATGGGGTACCCATCACATGTGGTACTAGGTGGCGGTCGGGCGATGGTGCACAACAAGTTTTCCACATCCACAATGCGCGCATAAACCCACCATCCCCTGTTGCCCACCTCCATCTGAGCTCACGTACTCCCACGTAGCCCATATCCTCGTTTCTCTCAACACCGGGTCCCCATCAATCCTCCCAAGCTTCCACAACATCCAAGCAAAACAACATTCAAACAGCACAAGCTATCACAGCCAAGCAAAACAGGGCAAAGGCAGAAAACTCTGCCAAAACACCAACCAAATCACAGCTTTTCTCACTTAAAGACCCCAGTAACAATTCCTTCGATCCAATTCGTTAACCGTTGGATCAACTCCAAAATTTTACTGGAAGTCTATAGTACATAAGCCTACATTGTGACCGTTGGGATCTACTAGCAAACATCCAGAACTCATTTTACATTACTCTTTCCACAACCAGCAAATACATAGCATTTTTCTGCACTTGTGCAAAATCCTGCTGCACAATTTCACAGCAAAAATCTGCACAAAGTGCAGATTTCGAAAATCACACTTCCTCTCATCCAATCTTGCTCAAATCAATTCCTACAAGTCCCAAATCATGTATCAATCATGTCTAACCCAAAATCAAGCTTTACAGCACAGCAACACAGAATCTAGGTGTCCAACACCCCTCAATTCAATGGGTTTTCTAGGTTTGAAAAGTGAAATTTAGAATGAGGTAAATTTGAAGCAAACTCTCACCTCACACCAGTCCATAACATCTATTTAGACTTGTTCAAACTGGATTTACACCTAAAATCTCACCGAATCAAAATTTGACTCTTCAACACCCAAATTTGCCCTAGAAATGGCTCTTTGTTCACTTTGGTCATTTGTTTTTCTCTCTAGCACAGTCCAAGCTTTCTCCCAAGTCCTAAATGACATTTCAAGCTAGTATTAACACACTTTAACCTCCATTTACCACAGAATTCAGACTTAGCCTTCCAACCTTCAAAGCCTCACTCTTTTTCCACTCATAACATCACATTCTCACTTTCTAACCCTAGGTTAGTTCTACCCTTCATCTCTAACAGTTTTCCATCAGCAATTTCAGCATATAAACATCACAAACATCATCACAAAAGCCCTAAAACAGAATGGGTATGTTTAACTCATCCAACATGGCAATTTCAACAAGCTTTCAACAAGAGTCTTCACAAATAACCATCATGAAGCAGAAAACTAACAAAACTACCCTTCATATCTCCCAAAACCCCATACCCACGAAATTTAAGAGAGAAAGAAGTCCACCCAAACCTGAATTTTCGAAGTCCCACTCGTAGCCACGCACTTCACGACCCCGAAAATGCCCTCCTTTCGCGATTTGGAGCAGAAATGATGGCCAAAGGTTGGAGCTTTGTGTGGATCTTCAATGGAGAATGAAGAAGAAGAGAATGGCAACGTGAGGGAGAGAGAGAGCTGTCTGAAATTTTGTGGGGCTGAGTGAAGAGAGAGAGAGTTGCTTTTTGGTTTTAAATGAAAGGGTTTTCTCTTTTTTTCTATTATTTTATTCAAGCTATGCCACATGTCTTCATTTGAGTGGAGCAAGAAGGGCCCACTTTCCCTTTTTAATTGTGACTCATACTCAGCCACAAAAAGTGAGAAAAAACCTGACCTTTGAAACGCTAAAATCCTGCCTCGGTTTGCGTGCCGTTTCTCTGGTTCCAGTTCCTCGCGTTTCTCTGCGTCCGTCGGGACCAGTTTTCGAAAGCAAGCAATATATATATCAAAACGCTCAGAATAAACCCCGAGCGTGGTTCAGAGGTTGGTTTTGTTAAATTCTAAGTCGCACGCAAAACGATGATTTTTAGACTAATTAATTAGGAATTAACCCATAACCTCCCAGTTATGGATTTCTCTTCCTTAATTAGCCTAACCCGCATATCTTGCCCCCACTACTCCTATTTCTACCAAGAACATATATGCATATACACTGAATAATACTTATATATATATATAATCATTCAAAATACATCGTTTCCAAAAATTCCGGATAGAAATTTCCAGGATGTTACAAATGGCATAAACTTGAAAATCCTAATGAGTCATTGCAGACATCTAACAACAACCTTCAAATTGTCCTATGCATAGTGCTGCTTGCCAATGTCAGAATTCACAAATCACAAGCGATAATCCTCCTCAAATTTTAGCCAGCCTGCATCAATTAGATTTTGCACCTTATGTTTCAAGGTCATACAATGCTCAATGGAATGCCCTGAAACCCTTCCATGATAAGCACGTTGCGTTCAAGTTGTATCCTCAGAAAAATGAAGGTTGAGGAACCTTGGCTTAGGTTATGATTGCATTATTGAGTAGATATAGGAGTAAGTTAGCATACGACACCGGAATTGGGGTGCATTCTACAAGCTTCTTTGTTTGAAAATTCCTTCCCTGGTTGGTGTTTTGGTTCATGTTAAGGGTGGTGTCTAGTATCGGTTGTGCGGCAGGCGGACTTTGTGGCTGATTTAGGGGTGACCTTTGTGGATGATTGGGTGTTCTTGGATGATAAAGTGGTGGTTAATGAGAGGGGCTGATATTGGCTGAGTATTAACATAGTTGAGCTGGTGGGAAATTTGGCCATGTAGGAATGACGGTCACAACATGGGTTCCTCCCTTCTTCTTATTCTCTCCATTTGCCCCAGGCTTCTTATTTATCAAAGCAGGATAATCAAATTTGCCTCTTCTCAGACCCACTTCGATCCTTTCGCTGGCAAAAACTAAATCGGCAAGCTTAAAGGTGTGTAACCCAACATCTTCTCATAGTAGAACACCGGTAACGTGTCCACTATCATTATTATCATCTCCTTCTTCGTCATTGGGGGTGCTACTTGAGCTGCTAGATCCCTTCACCTTTGGGCGCATTCTTTGAAAGATTCATGCTCCTTTTTGCACATATTTTGTAGCTGCATCCTATTCAGAGCCATATCAGAATTGTATTGATACTGCCTAATGAAGGCAACCATTAGGTCCTTCCAAGAATGGACTCGGGAAAATTCCAGATTAGTATACCAGGTGACGGCTGCCCTAGTAAGACTTTCTTGGAAGAAATGCATCAACAATTTCTCATCTTTCGTGTATGCCCCCATCTTTCTCATTTTTAGGTGTACTTATCAAAATCCTGGATCTTGAACTTCGGAGGGATGACGATGTCAGACACTAGGCACAACTCTGCCATGTCAGCAAAAGCATGATCGCCACCTCCTTCAATGGCCCTCAGCCTTTCCTCTTTATGATTGAATTTTTCCCTATCCACTATGGCAAAAGGAACTCTTCCCACTACAAAAGGCAAGGGTTGTGGTTGTGGGTGGTATTGAGCCCCCCCGAGGTGTTTGGCAGGGGTACACCGCAAAATGCCATGCCCTCAGTGGCACATCCGAGGTGAGGCTCAAAGTTGGCTAGATTATGGTCTTGGGGTGCCTTATGTGCCTTCCCCATGGATTGAGAGACATGTGCATGATCAGATTGGGGTTGTTGGCTCTCAATGAGTATAGGAGTGGAGTTATTGACATTCTCATCAAGAGACTGTGCAACATCGGGTGGTGTATAGCTGGGAGGCAAGCCATATAGTAGGAAAGAATTCTTGCTCTGCACAACATGGGGATCGCTTGTATTTGCCAATGCTTCTTCTCCCTGACCTACCATATCCGAGACTAGAGGATTTACTTGATTGAGGCCAGATGAGTGAGTCGGGTCCCCCTCAGTAGCGGTACTTGCGGCAATGACTGTAGCCACATTGCTTTCCATTATTTTCTTCATGCTCAATATGGCCTCCATCATGGTGGCCATTTGCTCTTTCATGGCCTCTATGTCGGCCTTCATCTGCTCCTTAACTTCCTTTATTTCACTCATTACTCTAGTTTTGGCATGCATTCGGTAAGGGCAACGTAAAGCACGTTCTTTCCTTTTGATTACAATGATTACAATTTTGATTTCAAGGAAAGAATGCGATGAACAATGCCACCAATGTGAAAAGAAAAATAAGCATGGATGCATGTGAATGATGCATTGTTGAAGTATTGCGAATTTTACACAGGACATACGGTCGAATCAATTTAGATTTTCATTAAAACAACATGGTCCATCACATATTGTCAAAGTGAAACTGGAAATAAAACATGGACATCAATAGTCCTTAATTTTTTTGTAAATTATTTAGCTCAATCATGTGTTGGCGGTAGACAAAGAAGCGATGTAACTCGATCCATCTTCTGCCCCAACTTTTGCAAGTTGGTTACTTCCATACTTGACCTTGACTTGATGAACCTTTCCTTAAAACATGTGCTTGGTTCAACCCCATAATCTAAGGAATAACAATTTTGATCGCCAATACTTTGACAACATATCATAGAGATGAATGACTAGGGCATACTTATGCTATGCATGACAAATGTAATTATGAGATTGACATGAGACGCCCGAAGAACCATCATTTCCTAGTTAACCATGCATTAGGTATCATGTTCACATGATTTTCAATCATTTTTTAAGAGATATGAGTGTATAATCCCAACATGGTTGGTTTATAGCCATCATCATGGTACCTAACACATGTAACTAAGAATGTGGTGTAAACTTTCATGCTTTATTGTGACTTTCTTTTGTTCTTTTTGTTTTTTTTTGTTTTTTTTTTTGCAGAGGAAAATGCAATGATCATGCATGAGTGAGCGTAACATGCGAATGATGGGAATAGAATGTATGCAATTGGCAGAACAAAAGCATGCTAAATGAATGATGTATGATAATGCAATGATTTATGCAAATGCAATGCATGAATATGATAAATGATAAATGCAGGAATGATATGTCCATTACGATTCCATGAAGAGATGCATGATGCGATCAAGGAACAAGCCAGAGTGTCCACTCATGATTCTCTGACATAGTGAGGTGGAACAAATCTCTCCCTCATGATTCTCTTCATTACCATCCAAGTGTCCACTCTATGTCTTCTCAATCTTTCTCAATCCTTCAAATTCTAAGCTAGCCAACTGCATTTTCTTTTCTTCACTAAAATTGTTGCAATTGAAAATTTGGTCCACTTTCATCTCCCAATCAAGGTAAGCCTTTGGATCATAAGTACCTAGGAACTTGGGAAGTTTGACCTTCACATTGTCTATTCCATCCCATCCATATTCCTCCTATGTCTATGCCTTCTACCTTCTTCATAGCCATCATCACTTCCTTGAGAAGAATAAGGTGACCTATGATGCCTCCTCCTCTCTATGTCTTCCATTCTCCCACTCAACTCTTGAGTGCTTCTTTGTATGTCATTAAATCTCTCTCCCATCCCCCTTTCAACATTTCTTTGCAACTTATCCATTTGCTTAGCCAATAAAGCCATTAGCTTAGTGGATCTAGGGGAAGGTGGATCACTATCACTTTTGGAAACTATTGCTACAAGAAAAAAGGTTAGTAAAAACAAGTATTGGACCTTACCACTCACTAAGTGCTTACACTCTTTAACACTCGTGTTTCACACTTACAAGAATTTTTCTATAATGTTCACTCTTGTCTTTTTCCACTCTCTAACTCTTCTTCAGTCCTTGAGATCAACCAAAGATGAAACAAATCCAAACTTGACTTAAGAGGTCAAAGAAGAAAGAAAAACTCTAAGACAAAACCTTGGAAGTTTAGAAGACAAGCAGCAAAAGCTCTGAAAGAAAGGACAACTCAAAAAGGAATTCCAAAGAAAAACAAATAGGAAGATATAAGAATTAAAAAAAAACAAATCTCTAATGTTGTAATTTTTTTTGGCTAAGTATAAACCATTGTAATTATGCAAAACAATTGAAAGTATTAAAAAGCAACAATAAGCACACACTAGGAAAGAGAGGGCTATTAAATTTTAATTGTAAACTTTTTTTACACTTGGATCCTCAGATTTTTTATATTTTCATTTTGACCCCAAAATATTTTTACTTTTTGCACTTTGGCCCCACATATTTTTCTCTTATAGGACCAAAAACTTTTTATATTTGCAAAAACACCCCCAACACTCTCCAACACAAATTGTTTTGGACCAAACTCAATATTTCCACCAGTGCTATGAATGTCATGAAGAACAACCCTAACTCTGATTATGACCAAATCAACACCAAATTCAACAAAAAGATAGGGAAATCGAATGCACATGCAAGATTAATTCAAAAACACACAAGAAACACACAATTAAAACAAGAATCAAACAAAAATCAGTTTCTCATTTTTCTGAAAAATGAAAATGATAAAATGCACCTAATTGATGGATATATTTTTGAACTGCTTTATGGATTCAAGCTCTGATTACCACGTGATGGAATCCAAGTGATGGATGCTTGGTTTAGATAATTCCGAAAGCAAATTCAAGAACCACCATTGTTGACCTTCCAAGAACTCAAAAACAGAAAAATAGAAAATATGGATGAGATGAAGAAGATGAATAGAGCAACACCACAATCCATGGAGAATCGATAAGTCAAAGGAAGATTTGCCATAAAGGAATAGCTTCCTTGATAAGAATCAATTTGGTTTTCAGTCAAAAACCAAAGAAGAGGCTAAGCTCTCTCTAAGCACAAGCAATTATATCAAAAGTTTCTGCAATTAAGAGTTTCTAAGTATTTATAGAACTAGGCTTAAAAAGATAACAAAGCCTCTTATAAGGCCTATTTACATCAAGCTCAAGCCCATTACGCAAATAAACAAAAGTTAGGAATTTTCGAAAATTCACGCTAAAGGTGTGCGCTAAGCCTAACAGCTGAAAGCTAAGCCTAATTTCTCCTGGGGTTGGAATTAGGCTAAGCCAGACAGCTCGTGCTAAGCTCAATAGCTCGCGCTAAGCCAAACAACTCCTGCTAAGCCCAATTTCTCCTCGGGTTGGAATTGGGCAATGCCAGACAGCTCGCGCTAAGCCCAGGTGGCTGTTCAACAATCTTCAATGTGCTCCAATTTAGCTCCTTGTGATTTTCTCCTTCCTTGCCTTTGATGAATAGTCCATCCTTGATCCTCTTGGCCATTTCTTCTTATAGAAGCTTGGCTCTAGACCTTGTCATTGGTCCCTTCAACTCATGAAATGTTTCTAGGTCCTTATGCTCTTTGGATAGTCCTTCATCACTTGTCACGTTGAACTCAAAGTTCTTTATTTTGTTAATACACCAAACGCTATTTGTATGCTTCGAAGGATCCGATGGTTCTTTGTTCTCATGTAGTGATATTTCGAAGGATCACTCGAACAGAATTAGCGTCATTGTCTTTACTCATTTTTTATTTTCAATAAAAGACAAGTAAAGAGGGACAATTGTCAGACCCTAATTTCGTCCATACACGTTTTTTAGATTTTGCATTAGTATTCACACTTACGTTCCATGTCAATTATTTTATTTATGTTTTCAATTATGCATTAGTATTTGCGCTTATGATCCATGCACTCCATGCTGAGTCTTCGACTTGGTTGGTGGTGTTTCAATAACGTGTGAGTAAATTTTGTTAATGTCATGCTGGGTCTCCAACTTGCTTGACTTCGCAAAGTTTACTGCAAACCAAAATATTTTCTAAAAAGGTAAAAATACTCAAATAAAATGATCATTCAATTCTCCCTTTTCTCAATGAAATTTCACATTACTCGGGATCACTTCAAGGTCCAATGCCTTAACGACTCTTTTTCACGCAATGAAAATAGATCTTTCGAAAAAGATAAAATCAACCCAACACACAAGCTATTTTCTACCCAAATAACTACGTAAGTATGATTTTCTCATTGCACCAGGGGATACTAAGAGTGAGGGCAACTCCCTTGTCGGTTTAAAAAAATTAAAAAATTAAAAAAAAACTAAAAAAACATTAAATCCTCTTTTTTATAAAAAGAAATTGTTTTCTTTTTCTAAATAAACGAAATATAACGAATATAACTCATGTTCTCAAGGGAAAATAAATAATAAAAAAGTCATTTTATTTTTATCACACTTGATTAGTCTTCATGACAAGTGCGTGGGGTGCTAACATCTTTCCCGTTCTTAAACAACTCCCAAACTCTTTTTCTCAAATCGTAGACCATTCTTTATCTCTTTTGGTTTTTTCGACATTTTCTTTACATAAACGTTGGTGACGACTCCCCAATTTTCTTTTTGGAAAACTCTCTCAATCTTTTGATCATTGTCCCATATGACCCCTATGTTGTGACAAATTGTAGTTACAAAATTTCAAAAACCAAAAGTGAAGAGTTGAAGGCATGGTTACTTGGCAAATCGTGCTTAAAAAGGTTTTTGGTGAATATTAATATTAAATGAAAGGACATAAAACAAATGCACATCCATAAGACCACAACATGGCATCAACTTCTACTTGATAACCAAACATCGTCTATCTAAGACAATATCAACTCTAGGGGAATTGTTCTGGGATAAATAAAAAAAATTATACTTGATAAGCCAACATTGTCTCTCAAAGATAATATCGACTCAGGAGAATCGTTATGAGGTAAATATCAACTTCTACTTGATAAACTGACATTGCCTCTCTGAGACAATATTGACTCAAGGACAATTGTTCCAGGCTAAATATCAACTTCTACTTGATAAGCCAACATTGTCTCTTTAAGACAAAATCGAATTTGGGACAACTATTCCATAGTAAATATCAACTTCACACGTCACAAACATGTGGCATGTAGCTTAAACATAGGATGACCTACTTAAAGAGTATAAGTTGGCTACAAAGTCCAAATAGTCGCTTGAAGCAAGGAACATCTTAGCGGTGACCGACTTGGAATAAGTATAACACACCCCTCAAAATAGGGACCACAACGCAAAAACTTATAATAAGTCATGTGGCTAATAGCGTCACGAGAGCAAATACTATAAATAGGCATTTTGCAATCACACAACAAAAACTCAATAATATTAGACTTCAAAGATCTTTCTCTTTCTCTCTCTCATTCTCTCCTTTCGTATCGTTTTAGTTCATGTGACAGATGCAAATTACAATCTGTATCATATACTATAACACCTATAATACCTATATTTTTATCTTTTTTTTTGTGTCTTATAGCATAACTAATTGTGAATGTATGTATATGAAGGTTTTGATGATGCCAAGACAAAAGAAACACAAGTTTTATTTCAAGTCCAAATCAAGACCAAGAAAACAAAGATCAAGAAGAAAGCTAAGTCTTAGTCTATCTTTGTTAAAAGAGTCTCTTAGTGGTTGCAAAGGTTTGGCCTCACAACATAGTTTTTAAATTGATTATAAAAAGGTTTTAAAATATTTTTTAACATTTTCTGAAAAATACATTTTTCCATTGATAATCAATTACCAAACATTGTAATCAATTACCAAAAGCAAAATTATTTTAAAAAGCTTTTTTAGAAAATTTGAAATTTGAAATTTGAAAATTGAAAGTTGTAATCAATTACCACTTGTCTATAATCAATTACTAGTAATGAAACTACAAAAATTCAAATTGAAAAGTCATGACTCCTCATTACATAACTATGTAATCGATTACCAAAGAGTTGTAATCAATTACCAAAGAGTTGTAATCAATTACCAGTGGGGAAATTTTAAAAGTTACTCTGAAAAGTCACATCCATTCATAAGTTTTTGAAAACCCACCAAGGGCCTATAAATACGTGACTTATCTACAAAAGTTTTGAGAGTTTTTTAGAACCTTATTGTCTTATCCTCTAAAAAACAAATCATTGGCCATACACTTGCAAATCAATTAAGGATTCTTCAAAGAACTTCATCTTGTATCTTCTTCTCTAAAAAAGAGAAAAATATTTGTACTTTCTTTAAAGACTATTGATATCAAGAAGTTGTTTGTCTCTTGAATTGTGAGTTTCCTGAACACAAGGGAAAGGGATCCCTCAGGTGTTCAAAAGTTGTAAAAAGGATTTTTACAAAGTTAGTGGAAATCTCAAGTGGGTTGCTTGAGGACTAGACATAGGCACAGGAAGTGGCCGAATCAGGATAAATTGAGTTTGCATTCCTCTCTTCCCTATTCTGATTTCTTTATCTTGTATATTTTATTTATCTTGCACACTTGAAGTATTCTGTTGATATAACTTTCATCTTCATCTTCAATATTCTTAACATATAGATTTAAAAGGGGATTTAGAAGTCAATTAAACGAGAATTTTTTTAACTTAATTTACCCCCCTCTTATGTTATTAAGGCCACTTGTCCAACAAGTGGTATCAGAGCTTGATTCTTGTATAAAGTTTAGAAACTTCAAGAATAATTATGACCTCCTCAAACTTCCTATTTTTCCGAAGGAAACTCCATTAATAGGCCTCCTATATTTAATGGTGTGGGTTATCATTACTGGAAAACCTGCATGCAAATCTTCATAGAGGCTATAGATTTAAACATATGGGAAGCCATTGAAATTGGTCCTTAAATCCCTACAATGGTAGTAGGAAATGCACCTATAGAAAAACCTAGGGAACAATGGGATGAAGAGGAAAGAAGAAGGGTACAATATAACTTAAAGGCTAAAAATATAATTACCTCTGCATTAGGAGTGAATGAATACTTTAGAGTCTCAAATTCTAAGAATACAAAAGAAATGTGGGATACATTACAAGTAACCCATGAAGGAACAACAAATGTTAAGAGATCTAGAAAAAAACCGTAACACATGAATATGAACTTTTCAGAATGAATCAAAATGAGACCATACAAGATATGCAAAATAGATTTACACATATAGTTAATCATCTTGCATCATTAGGAAATATATTTCCTCATATTTCCTAATGAGGATCTCATTAACAAAGTTCTAAGATGTTTAAGGAGGGAATTGCAACCAAAGGTATCTACAATTGCATAATCAAGAGATCTCACTAACATGTCACTTGCAACTCTTTTTGGAAAGCTTCAGGAACATGATATGGAACTTATGAGACTCAATCAACATGAAGAAAATGACAAAAAAAGAAAGAAAGGAATTGCACTTAAAGCCTCATCTTCTATTCAAGAAGAAAGTGATAGAGAAG